>NC_029785.2:99469355-99528250 GCF_000816755.2 Arachis ipaensis | reverse complement strand
TTTAGAAAAGAAAGAAAAAGGAAAGCAATAAAAAAGGGACAAAATGCCCCAAAGTAAAGTTCAATAATAATTAATGCATATGTGTGGTGATCAAAAGAGAATGCATGAGTGTGTGGAAAAGTGAAGAATTGGTAGTTAGGTTAGTTTAGAATTGAATAGGTTGTCATAGTTCAGAATTTATAGGGCAAGAATGGCCTAGAAATTCCTTACCGACGGTATTCTGCCCCCATCAAATTTTTGGCACCGCTGCCGGGGAATGGTTGCAACATATGCCTTGATATTGATTATGTGAATATGTGAATATTGTAGATAGTTTACTTTCTTTCAATACTTAGCTATAATTTAGATTTCTTTTGTATGTGCTCTATGACTCCTAAGTTTGATGACTTGGTCTCAACCGAATTCTAGCTTAGCCAAGTTTGACCCTGAGATTGAAAGAACTTTGTTACACACTCGGCAAGCTAGACGGTGGTTGGACTATACGGCTAGTACTTCGGCCTCTCTTGAGGAACATACTGAATCACTAGACGGTACCGAGAGTGACTTGGAGTCCGCTACTTCCTATTCTTCTGTTGGCACTATTAATACATCTTTGCATCCTACAGGTGAACCATACATGGCGGAGCAACGACGTATCACTTTGCATGAGCAAGGAGCTCCGGATATCATACTTCAACCTTTGCAAGCAAGGTATCCCAACCTTGATCCAAACTTTGAGTTGAAGAGTAGCTTGATACATCTACTTCCTAAGTATCATGGGTTGCCGTGTCAAGACCCCATCCGACATCTAAGAGACTTTCAAGTTGCTTGTTCTACGACTCGAAGGCATGGAGCCGATGAGTTGGCTATTATGATTTTTGCCTTTCCCTTTTCTCTTGAAGGGCAAGCAAAGATATGGTTTTATTCGCTACCGGATGAGATTGTGACCAATTGGGATTTCTTGAGAAGAGAGTTTCTAGATAAGTTCTTCCCACCGGAAAAGACCGATTACGTCCGGAAGGAGATCTCGAGTATAATGCAAAGGGACCAAGAGAGTTTATATGAGTATTGGAATCGGTTCAAGAGGCTATTGGAATCTTGTCCACACCATGGATTGAACACTCACTTGCTCATTAGCTACTTCACCGGAGGTCTTTGTGTGGAAGATAGAAGATTGCTCACCGCTTCTAGTAGCGGTTCCCTTTCAAAAAACAAGACGGAGGGAGAAGCTTGGAAATTGATAAATGATTTTGCCGAGGCTACACAACATATAAGGGTGAGAAGTAATCCTCTCAAGGGTGTGGTAGAACCATCCCCTTCCGAAACAAGCTTAACCAAAGCGCTTGGGGAGATGACCACTATCCTCACGCAAATACAAAAAGATCAAAAGGAATACTATTCCATCCAAGCCATCCAAGCCCCACCCCCAATTGCTCAAATTGAAGGCCCTCCTAGGATTTGTGGTTTGTGCTCTAGCACTACACATTATACCGATCAATGCCATCAAATTCAAGAGGAGTATGCCCTTGTCATAGCCAATGTGAATTACAACAACCGTCTACCCTATCCTTCTCAAGGCCAAAATAACTACCCTCATGGTAGTAATCAAAATCAAGGATGGAGGGATAATGTACAAGGGAGAAGTCAAAACCAAAGATGGAACAACTCTTCTTATCATCACAACAACAACTAATCCTCATCCCAATACCACCATAACAATAACAACCACCAAGCCAACCAAAATCACCACAACCAAAACCAAAGCAACTACACCAAATACCAAGCACCACACCATAGACAACAATTCAACCAAACCTCTTTATCTTCCACCAATCAAGTTGATGAGCTTAGAGCCGCTATGGAGAAATGGGACGAGAGCAACAAGGCTCAATTTGATGCCTTGGACGCTCAATTGGCCAACCTCGCCGACATGCTTTGAAAGATGTCCATGCCCTCCTCCAACAACAACACCAACCAACCCTCAAGCTCTTCTAACTTTCCATCCCAACCCCTTCCAAACCCCAAGGGCGGTCTTAACGCCATCACTCTATGGTCGGTGACTACATTGGAGGAGATACCTCCTAGGGTCATGGAAGACGTTCATGAGGAAGAAGTGGTTGTTGAAGCTCCGCATGAAAAAGAGGAGGTAGACAAAAGGCATGAGGAAGAAGGAGTAAGCCTTAAGGAACCCAAGAAGAAAGCTATAATGGATGAGTCCATTCCTATCCCATTCCCTTCCATGGTGAAGAAAGCGAAGAAGACCCTGGAATTTGATTTGAACATGCTTCAAGTGTTCAAGAAGGTCGAGGTAACCATACCAATTCTTGATGCTATCCAACAAATTCCGAAGTATGCAAAATTTTTGAAAGACTTGTGTACACACAAGAATATGATAGGAGATTTGGAGACATTATCCTTGGGTAGTTCAATTTCTTCCTTGATGGAAACTATTCCAAAGAAATGTGGTGACCCTGGACCTTGTTTGGTGTCTTGTTGTGTTGGTGGGTGCACTTTTTATGACTGTATGTGTGACCTAAGAGCTTGTGTAAGCATCATGCCACTTTCTATCTTTGTGCGGTTGAATTTAGCTCCATTAAAGAAGTCGGCGGTGAAGTTTGCCTTACCCGATTAAAGTGTGATCACTCTGGTGGGAATAGCAGAAGATGTACTTGTGGCGATCAAGAACTTGGTCTTTCCGGTTGACTTTTACATCCTTGAAATGCCTCCAACAGAAAATAGAAGCTCATCCTCTGTTCTACTTGGTAGACCCTTCCGTAAGACCTCTAAATTCAAGTTAGATGCCTTCATCGGCACATATTCCTTTGAGGTTAGAGACAAGACTATCAAGTTCAATTTAGAAGAAGCCATGAAGCATCCTCCCGAAGAGCATTCTGTTCTTCGATGTGATGTAATCGATGAAGTGGTAGCGAAAGTGCGAAAAGAAGACTACAACAAGTTATGCTACCCTATTATTGAAGGAACGAATGACCAAGAGGATGAACAAAAGAAAGTTGTTGAGAATGAACTCCATGAGCTTGATGAAAAGGAACCTCAGCTTGAGGCAAAGAGTGAATTGAAGCCTCTTCCATCTCATTTGAAGTATGCTTTCTTAGAGGACAACCAAAGGTTTCCGGTCATTATTGCTAGTGTGATTTCTAGTGAAGAAGAAGGGAAGCTCCTAGATGTTCTCAGAAAGTACAAGAAGGCAATTGGTTGGAGCCTAGCCGATATTGTGGGGATTGACCCTCGCAAGTGCATGCATCGTATCTTTCTCCAAGAGGGAGCTCGGCCGGTTAGGCAATCGCAAAGGAGGCTCAACCCAACCATCCTCGATGTGGTAAAGAAGGAGGTCACTAGGCTACTTGATGCGGGTATCATATACCCAATTTTTGGCAGTGAGTGGGTGAGCCCGGTCCAGGTTGTTCCCAAGAAATCGGACATCACTGCGGTTAAAAAGGATGATGGTGAAGTGGTCACCAAGAGAGTACAAAATGCGTGACGAGTGTGCATCGATTATAGAAGATTGAATGCCACTACAAGGAAGGACCACTACCCTTTGTCCTTTATCGACCAGATGTTGGACCGTTTGGCGGGTAAATCCCATTATTGCTTTCTTGATGGATTCACTGGTTACTTCCAGATTCACATTGCTCCTGAAGATCAGGAAAAGACCACATTCACTTGCCCTTTTGGCACCTTTGCCTACAAAAGGATGCCATTTGGACTATGTAATGCACTTGCTACTTTTCAGCGGTGTATGACGAGTGTCTTTTCCGATCTGATGGAGAATTGTCTGGAAGTCTTTATGGATGACTTCAGTGTTTATGGAACATCATTTGATTGTTGCTTAGAGAACTTGGCCATGGTCTTAGCTAGATGTGTTGACACTAACCTTGTCTTGAATTTCAAAAAATGTCACATTATGATAAGACAAGGTATAGTGTTGGGACATGTAGTATCTAGTGAAGGCATTTCTGTAGACCTGGCCAAGGTCGATGTTATCACCACTTTACCTCATCCCTCATTTGTGAGGGAGGTCTGCTCGTTTTTGGGACATGCAGGATTCTACAGGTGCTTTATTAAAGATTTCAGCAAGATTGCTTTGCCATTGTCGCGCCTACTCCAAAAGGATGTGGACTTTGAATTTGACAGTACATGCATGAGTGCATTTGAAGAGCTAAGGAGAGTTCTTACCACAGCGTCGATTGTGCGAGGCCCCAACTAGACGCTACCGTTTGAGATAATGTGCGATGCGTCAAACCATGCTGTAGGTGCCGCGCTTGCACAACGCGATGGTAAACTCCCTTATGTCATTGCTTACTCTTCTAAAACATTAGATGCAGCACAATCTAACTATAGCACTACAGAAAAGGAACTCTTAGCTATTGTTCATGCTTTAGATAAATTCAGATCTTATTTGCTAGGGTCCAAGATAGTGGTATACACGGATGATGCAGCTTTAAAGTACTTATTGACAAAGAATGAGTCAAAACCTAGACTCATACGTTGGATCTTGCTTTTGCAAGAATTTGACATTGAGATTAGGGACCGGAGTGGGTCTCAAAACTTAGTTGTGGACCATTTAAGCCACCTTGAGAATTTAAAATTTGACCCATTTCCGATCGATGGCTCATTCCCATTGGATAGTTTGCATGCTGTGTCGGGTAGCTTTCCTTGGTTTGCACCAATGGCGAACTACTTGGTTGCAAAAATCTTCCCTCCTAACTTTTCTAAACACCAAAGAGACAAGTTGAGGAGTGATTCCAAATACTACATTTGGGATGACCCTCACTTGTGGAGGAGGGAGTGGACCAAGTAATTCAAAGATGTGTCCCGGAATCTGAAATCCAACCCATTCTTGAAGCTTGCCATTTATCCGAATGTAGTGGCTACTTTGGCCCACAAAGGATGACTAAAAAGGTGTTGGATTGTGGATTCTGGTGGCCAACTTTATTTAAGGATGCTAACCGGTTCTGTGTGTCTTGCCATCAGTGTCAGAAGTCGGGAAACACGTTCCAAAGGGATGAGATACCTCAGCAACCTATGTTGTTCTGTGAGATATTTGATGTATAGGGCATTGACTTTATGGGACCGTTTCCCAACTTAAGTGGGTATCTATATATTCAGTTAGCAGTTGACTACGTGTCAAATTGGGTAGAAGCAATACCTACCCGCCTTGATGACGCCAACACCGTCATTTCTTTTATTAGAAATAACATTGTATGCTGTTATGGGTCACCACGAGCAATCGTGAGTGACCAAGGATCCCACTTTTGTAACAGGAAAGTAGAGGCACTGCTCAAGAGCTATAGAGTATTGCATAAGGTTGCCACTTCTTATCACCCACAAACCAATAGACAAGCGGAAGTGTCCAACCGGGAGATTAAGAGAATCTTGGAGAAAGTGATCAATCCACAAAGGAAGGATTGGAGCCTCCAGTTAGGAGATGCACTATGGGCGTATAGGACGGTCTACAAGACTCCGTTGGGGATGAGTCCCTTCCGGATCGTCTATGGTTAAGCATGCCACCTTTTGGTAGAGATTGAGGATAAAGCCTATTGGGCGGTAAAGCAGTGCAACATGGATTTAACCAGGGCGGGTGTAGCCAGGAAATTACAGCTAGAGGAGCTCGAGTATTTGAGGAACGAAGCATATGAGATTGCCTAGATTTACAAGGAAAAGACTAAAGCATTTCATGATCATCACATCCGGAAGAAGGATTTTCGAAAAGGTGATGAGGTTCTCCTCTACAACTCGAGGCTTAGATTCATGCCTGGCAAGCTCCGTTCTAGATGGGAAGGACCCTTCAAGGTGAAGGAGATAAAGCCCTATGGGGTGGTGGAATTGTTTGATCCTAAAAGTGAAGCAACTTTCAAGGTGAATGGACATAGAGTGAAAAAGTACCATGGCTACAAGCTCCCAAAGGAGCTAGAGGTGTTCCTACTAATGGATGCACCTAGAGGAGGAGAAGCTTGAGCGACTGACCGTCCAACTTAAGGACGTTAAAGAAAAGTGCTTAGTGAGAGGCACCCCACCGTGGTAAGATCTTCCTTATGTATACCTTCTTGCTTTTAGCTCTAGATTTTTGTACATTCTATGACTTTTTGATGTTGTTGATTGCATAGGAATGCTAGTTTTGTTGATCTTGTTGGATAACTAGGATGTTTATATAGATTTCATCATTTTGGTATGGATGAAATGTTGAAGTAGAGAGAATGCTATGTTTTGGATAGTGCATGAATTTGTGAGTGTTTTCTTGATTACTAGCCTAAACACCTGCCAAGAATATGTTAGAATAGCACTTCCTATGTTAAAAAAAAAAACAAGGAAAAAGGGGCATCCGCGTGCGAGCGCACTGTGCGCACACACGCCGGTTGTGCGTTTCATACTCCTGGTCCAAAAACCCGAGAGTTATGCCCACCTTGTGCCCACTTCATGCCAGGCACCCACGCGCCAGCGTGCATGCCGCCTGTGCGCCACTTGCAATTTGGCCATTGACATGCAAGCGCACTGTGCACCCGCGCGTCGATTGTGCAATTTGAACTCCCTGGTACAAAAACCTGAGAGTTGTACCAAACGTGTGCCTATCTTGTGCCTGCGATTGACGCGCAGGCGCACTTCACGCGTCCGCGTTGATCGCCACCTTCACCAGGCACGCGTCTGCGCACTGTGCGCGTCCGCACCGCTTGTGCTGCATGCCAACTCTGGTACAAGAAAACCGAGAGTTAGACCTACTTTGTGCCAACCCTGTGCCAGGAGCCCAATTGTCTTCATGCGTACGTGCCCTTGACGCGTACGCATCCCTCACTCAAACCTCACCGACGCGCCAGCGCACCGCACGCGCACGTGCCGGTCGCGCGAACTAGTTTTAAAGCTAGCGCACCTTGTTCTGTCCTTCTCCCACCTTCTTTCTTGTTTCTTTCTTCTTCTTTCTCCATCACCTCTCTTCTCTTCTTTCTCTTCCACAACCCACCACTGTCTCTAGCTACTCACCGGCGACCACCATCACCTCCGGTAGCACTATATCTCTTCTATCTCTTTCTCATTTTCACAAAGAGAAAATTCTACCTTGATTCTTTTACACTTCTCAAGGTTCTACTTCTTCTATATCTCAGCTCTTACTCTCTTTGCATAATCTCTTTCTCTAGTTAGATGTTTCTTGTTGTTTCACTTATTTTCTCTTTTAGTTGCTTGATTATACTACTTACTTTTGTTTGTTTACTATTCCTTTCCTTGCTTTTCCATGGATGTTGAATTTGAGTTTTAATTTGCTTTAATAGATCTTCTTGTTATCTTTCATTATCTTTGTCAGTAGGTGATGTTGTGTGATTATTGATATTTCATTTTGGGCTTCTAATTGGTTGAGTATCTCATTATTACTCATTGCTTGATAACTACACACCAAGTGTTCGAAGAAATGCACAAATGTCATTTCGGTTTATTTTAATCATGTACCTTCAATTTGTTGCTTCTTCCTCACTCACTTGCTTTTTTTTCTAATTGCATTGAGTCCACTTTGCTTGCTTTGAGTGTATGCTTGCTAATTAGATACTCATTGAACATGACTTGCTCTTTGTTATGGATGCTTGAGATTATTCTTCTCATGCCATATTGCATGCTTTACTCCCTCTTGCATCCCATGCCAAGTGTTGTGCACCATGCCTCTATGATTACCTTGTTGCACTATTTCTTTTGGGCACTACCTTTCACTTGCATGTTTTTGTTGAGAGGATTCTTTTGGTTTAATGCTTTCCCTCTTTCTTCCTTTTTCAGGATGGCCACCAAGAAAGGCAAGGAGAAAGCTTCAAGGAAACCAACCGCAAAGAGGGCACCCCAAAAGTCAAACTCTAAGGCGCACTCTTCATTAGGAGCCAAACCACTATCTAAGAAGGCGAAGGCACCCGCTCCTATTGATGAAAAAGAGAAGAGCAAACCGGCAAAGGATTCTTCAAAGTTCCCCAACCACTTCTATGAACTTGTGTTCTCCGCTATAGTTGAAAGGAACTATCATGCCGAGCATCTACTCGCCCCGCCAGACAAGGTGGCTCCTTGCATTCTACCCCGCATTGAACGGCGAGGATGGGAATTTCTTCTGAGAAAATCACAAGAGATCAACCTCTCATGGGTGGTAGAATTCTACACTAACTACCATATTTCCTCTCTTCAATTAGTGTACGTGCGCTGGAAGCAAGTCCCAATTTCAGAGTAGGCTATTTAGCAAGTGCTTAATGTCTTACCAGTACCAAGTGACATGGATGGCTACCAAGAGGTCTTACGTCAGCGAGAGGAGTTTGGATTTGATTGGGACTCGATCCTCCGAGTCATTACTGAACCAGAGACGTTTTGGACCCATGGTCAACTCCAGATGAGGCTCAAGTGCATTGACGCACGTTTCCTCACTGTAGAAGCTAGAGCTTGGGCCCAGATCCTATCCCACTATGTGCTACCTAGCACCCACAAGTCATCCTTCACAGCGGATCTCGCCTTGCTTGTTTGGTGTGTTCTCACGGAGGGACCGGTGAACATTCCGCTTCTTATCAAGCAAGCGATGGGTCAAGTCCATGTCCGGGGTAATTTTCCATTTCCAGCATTGGTATCTGATTTAGTCGCTGCTGCGGGTGTTCCTTGGGAAGCCATGGACACAAAGGCTATAATTCCGGCTATGGTCCCAAGCGGAAAATACTTACATCTTCCTATGAACAACCCAAGCCTTGACATAGCCCTCCCATCTACTATTCCTTCCACCTCATCGTCACCACCACGGCAAAGATCCACCCATTAAAGGATAGAAGATCTACACCGAAAGATTGATAGATATGAGCAGCGCAACCAACGCCGCTACACTTACATCAAGAAGCTTCTGCATTGTGTTACCCCTAGCATGGAGGAACCCAAAATATTCACGTCCACCTCAAACCCAAGTGATGGGAGCTCTGATGAAGGGGATGGTGAAGGTTCCGGTCCCGACCCCCTTTGCGCATTGTTGGTAGCACAGAGGACCGTGCTAAATTCTAAGTGTTGGGAGGTCGTTCGACCGATCTCCATGGGTAACAATCTCTTCCTTTCAACACCCATAGATTTATCTTTTGCTTAGTAGTTAGTACATTGCATTTGTAGTTTGTCTTTCTTGTAAATACCATTTGCATGATAGTTAGTCTCTACAGAGTTACTTGGTCAAAATAATGACTTCTTCCCCAAGAAACTGTAATTTCTGGGTACCCTACAAATGTTGAAAAAAAAATTTTGTAAAAAACATGCTTCAAGAATGTATTTTGGAACATAATGATTGAGCTAAGAACACAAGCATGTGAGTTTTGAGCCTGTTGTGTGATTATATCTTCTAACCACTATTTCCCATTCTTGTATGCATTATTCTCTCTCTATGATTGTAATCCTTGCTTTGTCTGATTCTATATGTCTATTACTTTGTGTATGAATGCATTTATATGATTGAGGCCATCATTTCAATAGTCACTTCTCCCAAACGGCCTTAACCCTTTTATCTACCATTGCTAACCAATTTTGAGTCCATGATAAACCCTTTTTGTTCTAAATAGAGCACATCAACAACCTTAAGCGAAAAATAATGAATGTCCCTAGATTTGGATCCTTGATTAGCTTAGGTAAGTGGAGGTGTGTATCATTCAAATGGGAGGGTGTACTTGGGAACTTGGGTAGATGTAAAGTGGTGTATTTGTAATTATAATTGAAAATTCTAGTATTTAGGAACATATTCATGTATTGAATGATTAAACCATATGCATTGAAACTTTTGTACATGAAACCCCAAGAAAAAGGGGACCAAAAAGGAAAAATTTTGTGTGTATATATGAGAATGTAAGAAAAAGAAATAGAAAAAAAAATAAGAAGAAACAAAAATATGGAAAAAGAGAAAGCAATGAAAGGGGACAAAAATGCTCCAAGACAAAGTAATAATAACAATGCATATGGGATTTGAATTGAAAAGAATGCAAGAGTATGCAAAAAGTGAAATGCATGGGTAGCTATGTATTGTATTATAGTTGTATAGGTTGTTCTATGTGTCTAGTGGGATCTTAGGTTAATCAAGGATTCAAATTTTAAGCTCACTTGACCATATACATCCTTACCTTCACCCTAGCCCCATTACAACCCATGAATAAGACCTCATGATATTTGTAAGCATGCATTAAGTAATTGTTGATTGTTAGATGAAAGACAAAACTTGGAAAGCATGATTAGGAGAGGAATTGAGTGACAAACCCTATACACTCGAGCGAATAGAGCGGATACACTTCCGGTGAGGGTTCGATGCTCAACTCCTTGTTCCCGGCTTTCACAAGCGTTCATCTAGCAAGTTATATGCACTTCATAGTAATGTTCAAATTGATAGGATTTAAGAACTACATTTTATTTTCACCCCGTATGCTCATATGTGTTCTTGGAGGATAGATTTACCCTTGATCAAGTAGATAGATAATTTTACATTAGTTGCATGCATTCATTTAGGAAATTTGCACTTCATAAACCCTTTCTTACCATGATCTTTGGTTTTTTATTTTTAAGCATGAGGACATGCTTTGTTTAAGTGTGGGGAGATTTGATAAACCCTAATTTTGTGGTTTATATTTTGTAGAATTTGGAGGGTTTTGTCAATATTTTTCACACTTATCCACAAGAATTGCATGGTTTTGTGTTCTGTTCCTAATATTGCTCCATGATGAAAAACATGCTTCTTTTGCCTTAAAATTGCTATATTTTTATCCTTTTTTATTACCATTCGATGCCGTGACGTGTTTGTTGAGTAATTTAAGAATTTATAGGGCAAGAATGGCCTAGAAGAGAGAAAGAAAGCATGCACAAGAGGAAGGAACATGAAGATTTGGATTTTGGGAATTTCAGCATGGGCGCGCACGCGCACCTCGCGCGCACGCGTGGATGTAGACAGCTGGAAGCGGCGCGTGAAGATCGGCGCATCCAC
Organism: Arachis ipaensis; assembly: GCF_000816755.2. Taxonomy (NCBI): domain Eukaryota; kingdom Viridiplantae; phylum Streptophyta; class Magnoliopsida; order Fabales; family Fabaceae; genus Arachis; species Arachis ipaensis. The sequence goes on along the minus strand of NC_029785.2, from coordinate 99,517,311 downwards.
GCGGATTAGAGAAATCCACAGTGGCGCGCACACGTACATGGCGCGCACGCGTGGATCGCAAAATCAATCGGAGCGCACGCACGCACGGCACGTACGCGCGACAAGCTGCACGTGACCTTATTAAAGGAAACCGTGCCTGGTGATTTCTGAGGCTCAAGAGGCCCAAATTCAAGCTGGTTCTGCATGGAAAAGACCCAAGGATGCTAGGGGGAAAGGGGGGATCATTCATTCACACTAAGACACAATTTTTAGCTAGTTTTTGGTTTTTTTTTGTTCTTCTAGAGAGAGAAACCCTTGTTCCTCTCTAGATCTAGTTTGATTTGATCTTCCCTTGTTGAATTCTGAATTGGATCTTGTTAATTACTAGTTTTAATTACTTAATTTGAATTCCTTAGCATAATTTTGTTTAGATCTTGTGTTAGATTTATGTTTTCTTGTCAATTGTCATTTTATACCCATTTCATAAATCTTGTGAATCTTGAATTGCTAATGTTACATTGATGATTTTCATGATTAATTATGTTGTTTGAGTGATTGTATGTTGATAATTGTTAGTGGGTACTTGTTAATTTCAATTTAATTGCACTTTGAATATGTCTTTTAGTAATGCTTACCATATGTTTGATGAAATGTTTCCTTTGATTATGGAGTAGTTCTCTTTACTCTTGGCCTAGGCTAAGGGAATTGGGTAAACTTGAGTCATTGGGTCTAATGGATTTGATGATTTGGGAACCCTTAGTGGTCAATTTGATAACCATTGACACTAGCCTACTACTAAGTCAATTAGTAGCTAGGTTGGACCTTATGGGTTGATGTTGACTAAACCATTTAGCATACTTCAAGTATAGAAGTAGACTTAATGAGTTTGGTTTCTCATAATTGTCAAGATATAGTTATTAGACAAGGATAGTGACCCCAATTCCCATGTCTAGCCAAGAGTTGCTTAATCATTCATATTTGAAAACCCAAAAATCCTAATTGCTTTGTCTTAGTCATAGTTATTTGTTTAGTTTTAGAGTAGAATTATATTGGATGTTATCTTATTAGTTTGAAATTACTCACATCTTGCTTTAGTCGTTTGAATTAGTTTCTTGCACTTCAAGATTACTTGCTTGTTAGGATTCTTAATGTAATTGCTTGCTCATGATTTACAACCCCGAAATTCTAACTAATGTTGATGCACATGTTTGCCCATTCCTTGTGAGACGACCCGAGGTTTGAATACTTCGTTTACTTTTATTGGGGTTGAACTTGTGACAACCAATTCCTTCGAAATTTGATCTGCGGATTATTTGTTGGTTGAGGGCTATACTTGCAACGTGAAAATCTTGTGAAATTCTTTACCGACGGTATTCCGCCCCCATCAAATTTTTGGCGTCGTTGCCGTGGAATGGTTGCAACATATGCCTTGATATTGGTTATGTGAATATTGTAGATAGTTTACTTTCTTTCAATACTTAGCTATAGTTTAGATTTCTTTTTTATGTGTGCTATGACTCCCAAGTTTGATGACTCAGTCTCAATCGAATTCTATCTTAGCCGAGTTTGACCCGGAGATTGAAAGAACTTTGTTACACACTTGGCAAGCTCGACAGCGGTTGGACTATATGGCTAGTACTTCGGCCTCTCTTGAGGAACATACCGAATCACTAGACGGTACCGAGAGTGACTTAGAGTCCGCTACTTCCTATTCTTCTGTTGGCACAACTAATACATCTTTGCATTCTACAGGTGAACCATACATGGCGGAGCCACGACGGATCACTTTGCATGAGCAAGTAGCTCCAGATATCATACTTAAACCTTTGCAAGCAAGGTATCCCAACCTTGATCCAAACTTTGAGTTGAAGAGTAGCTTGATACATCTACTTCCTAAGTATCATGGGTTGCCGGGTCAAGACCCCATCCGACATCTAAGAGACTTTCAAGTTGTTTGTTCTATGGCTCGAAGGCATGGAGCCAATGAGTTGGCTATTATGGTTTTTGCCTTTCCCTTTTCTCTTGAAGGGCAAGCAAAGACATGGTTTTATTCGCTACCGGATGAGATTGTGACCAATTGGGATTTCTTGAGAAGAGAGTTTCTATATAAGTTTTTCCCACCAGAGAAGACCGATTACATTTGGAAGGAGATCTCGGGTATAATGCAAAGGGACCAAGAGAGTTTATATGAGTATTGGACTCGGTTCACGAGGCTATTGGAATCTTGTCCACACCATGGATTGAACACTCACTTGCTCATTAGCTACTTCACCGGAGGTCTTTGTTTGTAAGATAGAAGATTGCTCACCGCTTCTAGTGGCAGTTCCCTTTCAAAGAACAAGACAGAGGGAGAAGCTTGGAAATTGATAAATGATGTTGCCGAGGCTACACAACATGTAAAGGTGAGAAGTAATCCTCTCAAGGGTGTGGTAGAACCATCCCCTTCTGAAGCAAGCTTAACCAAAGCGCTTGAGGACATGACCACTATCCTCATGCAAATACAAAAAGATCGAAAGGAATACTACTCCATCCAAGCCATCCAAGCCCACCCCCAGTTGCTCAAATTGAAGGCTGATGAGCGGATAATTTATACGCTTTTTGGCATTATTTTTAGTATGTTTTAGTTAGTTTTTATTATATTTTTATTAGTTTTTAAATAAAAATCATATTTCTGGACTTTACTATGAGTTTGTGTGTTTATCTATGATTTCAGGTATTTTCTGGCTGAAATTGAGGGACCTGAGCAAAAATCTGATTCAGAGGTTGAAAAAGGACTGCAGATGCTGTTGGATTCTGACCTCCCTACACTCCAAGTGGATTTTTTGGAGCTATAGAAGCCCAATTGGCGCACTCTCAATTGTGTTGGAAAGTAGATATCCTGGGCTTTCCAGCAATATATGATAGTCCATACTTTGCCTACGATTTGATGGCTCAAACCGGCGTTCAAAGTAGCATAGAAATTCTGGCGTCAAAACGCCAGAACTGGCATAAAAGCTGGAGTTAAACGCCCAAACTGGCACAAAAGCTGGCGTTTAACTCCAAGAAAAGTTTCTACACGTGAAAGCTTCAATGATCAGCCCAAGCACACACCAAGTGGGCCCGGAAGTGGATTTCTGCATCATTTACTTATTTCTGTAAACCCTAGGCTACTAGTTCTCTATAAATAGGACCTTTTACTATTGTATTTTAGACACTGGATCATACTTTTCATCTTGGAACTTGTATGTTCACGCTTTGGGAGGCTGGCCATTTGGCCATGCCTAGACCTTTTGTTCTTATGTATTTTCAATGGTAGAGTTTCTACACACCATAGATTAAGGTGTGGAGCTCTGCTGTTCCTCATGAATTAATGCAAAGTAATATTGTTTTTCTCTTCAATTCACGCCTACTTCTGTTCTAAGATATCCATTCGTTCTTCAACATGATGAATGTGATGATCCGTGACACTCATCATCATTCTCACCTATGAACGCGTGCCTGACAACCACTCCCGTTCTACTTGCAATAGCTTGAATGTGTATCTCTTGGGTTTCTAATCTAAGATTAAAACCTTTGTGGTATAGGCTAGAATTATTGGCGGCCATTCCTGAGATCCAAAAAGTCTAAACCTTGTCTGTGGTATTCCGAGTAGGATCTGGGAAGGGATGACTGTGACGAGCTTCAAACTCGCGAGTGCTGGGCGTGTGACAGACGCAAAAGGATCAATGGATCCTATTCCAACATGATCGAGAACCGACAGATGATTAGCCGTGCGGTGACAGCGCATTTGGAACATTTTCACTGAGAGGATAGGAAGTAGCCATTGACAACGGTGATGCCCAACATAAAGCTTGCTATGGAAAGGAGTATGAATGATTGGAAGAAGGCAATAAGAAAGCAGAGGTTCAGAAGGAACAAAGCATCTTCATACGCTTATCTGAAATTCTCACCAATGAATTACATAAGTATCTCTATCCTATTTTATGTTTTATTCATCTTTTAATTATTAATTCTCCATAACCATTTGAATCTGCCTGACTGAGATTTACAACGTGACCATAGCTTGCTTCAAGCCGACAATCTCCATGGGATCGACCCTTACTCACGTAAGGTTTATTACTTGGACGACCCAGTGCACTTGCTGGTTAGTTGTGTGGAGTTGTGACAAAGAGTTGAGATTACAATTGTGCGTACCAAGATGTTGGCGCCATTGATGATCACAATTTTGTGCACCAAGTTCTTGGCGCCGTTGCCGGGGATTGTTGGAGTTTGGACAACTGACGGTTCATCTTGTTGCTTAGATTAGGTAATTATTTTATGTTTAAGCTTTTTACTTTTTATTTTCAAAAAAAAAATTTCAAAAATACAAAAATATTTCTATTTTGTTCTTCAGAGTTTTTAAGAATGAATTCTAGTGTTTCATGATGATTTGTTGAAGTCTGGCTGGCTGTGAAGCCATATCTAATCTTTTGGACTGAGGTTTCAACTTATCATCACAAGAGCTTGATGATTTCTATCAATCTTGCTGTTGAAAGTAATGATCTGCTAAGGCTTGGCTGGCCATTGGCCATGTCTAGTGTTTTGGACCAAAGCTTTCACTGAAAGCTTGGCTGGCTAGTAATCCATGTCTAATTCCTGGACCGGAGTTTTAGACTAACATTGCAATGATTCCTGAAATTCTCATTAAAAATTTTGAATCCCTTTATTTTCCTTTCCATATAATTTTCGAAAAATCACAAAAATTTTTTTTAAAAATCATAAAAATAAAAAATATTTTATGTATCTTAGTGTCAATTTTTAAGTTTTGTGTCAATTGCATGTCTTTATTCTTCTTGCATTTTTTCGAATATATGTAGTATGTTCTTCATTGATCTTCAAGCTGTTCTTGATGATTCCATAGCTCTGATCTTTAATTTCTGTGTGTCTTTTGTTGTTTCTCATATGCATTTTCAATTTGTTATGGTCCTTAGTATACAAACTTCTAAGTTTCGTGTCTTGCATGCATTGTTTATTTGATCTTAGTTGCATCCTTTTTATTATTCTGTCTCATCATTAAAAATTCAAAAAAATTTTCAAAATTGTGTCTTCTCAAGTCAATAACACAGAGAATTGAAGATTCAGAACATTCAGCAGAGGAATCACACAGAAAAAGCTGGGCGTTCAAAATGCCCAGTGAAGAAGGAAAACTGGCGTTTAAACGCCAGCCAGGTTAAACGCCCAAAAAGGTAGCATTTTGGGCGTTAAACGCCAGAATGGATGCCATTCTGGGCGTTTAACGTCAGGAGGACACTAGAGGGAAGATTTTGTTTTTAATTCAAATCTTTTTCAAATTTTCATAATTTTTCAAAATCAAATCTTTTTCGAATCATATCTTTTCAATCATATCTTTTCAAAATCAATTTCTTTTCAATTTTTTTTATTTATTACTATTTTCGAAAATCCTTGCTACAATTAGTGATTTAATTCAAAATTTTCAAGTTGTTACTTGCCTATTATGAAAGGATCAAATTTTAAATTCTAGAATCATATCTTCTAATTTCTTGTTAGTCAAGTAATCAACTTTAATTTTAAAACTTTCTCTTTTTAATTTGATTCTCAATTATATCTTCTCAATCATGTCTTTTCAATCTCATCTTTTTCAAAATTAAGTTTCAATCATATCTTTTTGATTTCTAATTTCAAAATCTTTTTCAAAAAACACTTAATTTCTTTCCCAATCTTAGTTTTCGAAAATCATTTACCAAATTTTCAAAATTTCTCTTAATTATTTCAAAATCTTTTACTTTATTTTCGAAAATTCTTCCCCTCTTCTCACATCCTTCTATTTAAAGGACTAACACTCCTCCTCAATGTACAATTCGAACTCTATCGCTCTTGATAAGTTCGAATTCTTTTCTTCTCTACCTTCTCCTTCTATTCTTCTTTACCTCTGACACCTCAAGGAATCTCTATACTGTGACATAGAGGATTCCATATTTTCTTCACCTCTCTTTTCATATGAGCAGGAGCAAGGACAAAGGCATTCTTGTTGAAGCTGATCCTGAACCTGAAAGGACCTTGAAGAGAAAGCTAAGAGAAGCTAAAGTACAACTCTCTATAGAGGACCTAACAGAACTTTTTAAACAAGAAGAAGACATGGCAGCCGAAAACAACAACAATGCTAACAATGCAAGGAAAGTGCTTGGTGACTTTACTGCACCTACTCCTGACTTCTATGGGAGAAGCATCTCAGTCCCTGCCATTAGAGCAAACAACTTTGAGCTTAAGCCTCAATTAGTTTCTCTAATGCAACAGAATTGCAAGTTTCATGGACTTCCATTGGAAGATTCTCATCAGTTTTTAGCTGAATTCTTGCAAATCTGTGACACTGTCAAGACCAATGGGGTTGATCCCGAAGTCTACAAGCTTATGCTGTTTCCCTTTGCTGTAAGAGACAGAGCTAGAACATGGTTGGATTTACAACCTAAAGAAAGCCTGAACTCTTGGAAAAAGCTAGTCAATGCCTTCTTGGCAAAGTTCTTTCCACCTCAAAAATTAAGCAAGCTTAGAGTGGAAGTCCAAACCTTCAGACAGAAGGAAGGTGAATCCCTCTATGAAGCTTGGGAAAGATACAAGCAATTGATCAGAAGGTGTCCTTCTGACATGCTTTCAGAATGGAGCATCATAGGTATTTTCTATGATGGTCTACCTGAACTGTCCAAGATGTCATTGGACAGCTCTGCTGGAGGATCTTTTCATCTGAAGAAGATGCCTGCAGAAGCTCAAGAACTCATTGAAATGGTTGCAAATAACCAATTTATGTACACTTCTGAAAGGAATCCTGTGAATAATGGGACAAATAAGAAGAAAGGAGTTCTTGAAATTGATACTCTGAATGCCATATTGGCTCAGAACAAAATATTGACTCAACAAGTCAATATGATTTCTAAAAGTCTGTCTGGAATGCAAGCAGCAATAGGCAGTACCAAAGAAGCTTCATCTGAAGAAGAAGCTTATGATCCTGAGAACCCAGCAATGGAAGAGGTGAATTACATGGGAGAATCCTATGGAAACACCTATAATCCTTCATGGAGAAATCATCCAAACCTCTCATGGAAGGATCAACAGAGGCCTCAACAAGGCTTCAACAACAATAATGGTGGAAGAAATAGGTTTAGCCATAGCAAGCCCTTTCCATCATCTTCTCAGCAACAGACAGAGAATTCTAAGCAGAGCCACTCTGACTTAGCAACTGTAGTCTCTGATCTAATCAAAACCACTCAAAGTTTCATGACTGAAACAAGGTCCTCCATTAGAAATTTGGAGGCACAAGTGGGTCAGCTGAGCAAGAAAGTTAATGAACTCCCTCCTAGTACTCTTCTAAGCAATACATAAGAGAATCCAAAAGGAGAGTGCAAGGCCATCAACATACCCCACACAGCCGAACCTGGAGAGGAGGAAGAGGCAGTGATCTCCACTGAGGAAGACCTCAATGGACGTCCACTGGCCTCCAAGGAGTTTCCCAATTAGGAACCATGGGAATCTAAGGCTCACATTGAGACTATAGAGATTCCATTAAATTTACTTTTGCCATTCATGAGCTCTGATGAGTATTCTTCCTCTGAAGAGGATGAAGATGTTACTGAAGAACAAGTTGCTAAGTACGTTGGAGCAATCATAAAGCTAAATGCCAAGCTATTTGGTAATGAGACTTGGGAGGATGAAGCCCCCTTGCTCACCAAAGAACTGGATGACTTGACTAGGCAAAAATTACCTCTGAAGAGACAAGATCCTGGAAAGTTCTCAATACCTTGTACCATAGGCATCATGACCTTTGAGAAGGCTCTGTGTGACCTAGGGTCAAGCATAAACCTTATGCCTCTCTCTGTAATGGAGAAGCTAGGAATCCTTGAGGTACAAGCTGCAAGAATCTCACTAGAGATGGCAGACAATTCAAGAAAACAGGCTTATGGACTAGTAGAGGATGTCTTGGTAAAGGTTGAAGACCACTACATCCCTGCTGATTTCATAATCCTAGATACTGGGAAGTGTATGGATGAATCCATCATCCTTGGCAGACCCTTCCTCGCTACAGCAAAAGCTATGATTGATGTTGACAGAGGAGAATTGGTCCTTCAAGTGAATGAGGACTCCTTTGTGTTTAAAGCTCAAGGATCTCCCTCTGTAACCATGGAGAAGAAGCATGAAAAGCTTCTCTCAATACAGAGTCAAACAAAATCCCCACATTCAAACTCTTAAGTTTGGTATTGGGAGGCCACAACAAACTCTAAGTTTGGTGTTGAGAGGCCATCAACATGCTCGGAGTATCTGTGAGGCTCCATGGGAGCCCACTGTCAACTACTGATATTAAAGAAGTGCTTGTTGGGAGGCAACCCAATTTTACTTATCTATGTTAAATTTCTATTTTCCATTGTTATTTTATGTTTTCTATAGGTTGATGATCATGTGAAGTTACAAAAATAATTGAAAAAGCAAAAACAAACTGAAAAACAGAATGAAAAATAGCACACCCTAGAGGAGAAGCCTATTGGCGTTTAAACGCCAGTAAGGGCAACAGAATGGGCGTTAAACGCTCAGTAAAGGCAGCAGAATGGGCGTTAAACGCCCAGTCTGGAACCATTCTGGGCGTTCAACACCAGAAATGGGCACCAGACTGGCTTTTAACGCCAAAAAAGGACAAGAAGCTGGCGTTAAATGCCAGAAATGGACAGCAACCTAGCGTTTAACGCTAGGATGCGCAGCAGAGGGCGTTTTGCACGCCTAATTGGTGCAGGGATGAGAAATCTTTGACACCTCAGGATCTGTGGACCCCACACGATCGCCACCAACCTCAACTCACTCTCTCTCTTCTTCACACCTTTTCATAAAACTCTTCCCCAAATACCCTTCACTAATCACCTCAATACCTCTTCCCCAAAAACCCCTCACCTATCAAATCCTACCCTCTCCTCCATAAACTCTTCACCAATCCACATCCATCCATCATAAACCCCACCTACCCCACCATTTAAATTCAAACCACTTTCCCTCCCAAACCCACCCATACATGGCCGAAACACTACCCCCCTCCATCTCCTTTATTTCTTCTCCCTCTACTCTCTTCATTCTTCTTTTGCTCGAGGACGAGCAAACCTTCTAAGTTTGTTGTGGTAAAAGAGTTGCTTTTTGTTTTTCCATAACCATTTATGGCACCAAAAGCCGGAAAAATCTCTAGAAAGAGGAAAGGGAAGGAAAAAGCTTCCACCTCCGAGTCATGGGAGATGGAGAGATTCATCTCAAAGGTGCATCAAAACCACTTCTATGAAGTTGTGGCTAAGAAGAAAGTGATTCCCGAGGTCCCTTTCAAGCTCAAAAAGGGTGAATATCCAGAGATCCGACATGAGATTCGAAGAAGAGGTTGGGAAGTTCTCACCAACCCCATTCAACAAGTCAGAATCTTAATGGTTCAAGAGTTCTATGCCAATGTATGGATCACCAAGAACCATGATAAAAGTATGAACCCGGACCCAAAGAATTGACTTACAATGGTTCGGGGGAAATACTTAGACTTCAGTCCGGAAAATGTAAGTGTTCTGGGGGTTACCTGAAACTGGAGGTCGATCTCGGACGAGATCTTCTGTACTGGTCGATGCTGATGTGTCCAGCCGGTGAGTGGCGGCTGGAGCTGTCGTGTCCAACTTATTGATCTAGCTGCACTGCTGATCCTTCGTCACCGGAGGGTGGGGGTACCTGCAAGAGACTCCGATGCTTAAGTTAGCATAGGTATTAAGCAGGTTTTTAGTAGAATCAGAGTATGAGTTATACCTGGGTGCTCCAGCGTATTTATAATAGCGTGGTATGACCTTCTTAGATAGATAAGTTAGTTATCTTATCTTATCTTATCTTTTGGCGAGGTCAGCTTATCTTTAATGGAACCGCCCTTATCTCTATAGGCTTGGGCTGCCTTTGGATCTGGGTCGTATTCCTTGAGTTGGGCCCTTTTTTGGGCTTTCTTGTCGATTTTGCCGAGCTCTTTTAGGAAGAGGTCGGATAGTCTGACCTAGAGAGCTCTTTTGGGTTTAATACATTCATTAATTGGTATTAATTGCCCCGTTTCCTTTTGGCTTTATTTTGAATTTTTGCACTCAGAAACGGTTTCTCTCCTTCATCTTTCTTTGTAACTTCTCCCTTCATTCTCTTGCCTTCTGCTTTTCACCTACATTTTTCCTTTTCTTGCGTTGCGGCGTCATTCAGTGATCCGGCGATTCCGTCTTTCCATCTTCAACTCTTCTGAGGCTCTGCACTTTTTTCCAGGTTGGTTCCATTTGCAATTTCTTCTCTTTTTTGTTGCTTTGTCTTCAGTTTTGTGGTGAAGCTTTGATATTTGGATGCATGTCAAAAAAGCTTGAATCTTTTTTATGACCTCATGTTTGCTCATCGCTGTAATGTGTTTTCTCTGATTTCCTTTTTTTCGCTTTTTTGTCTATCCCTGGTATTTTCGTTGAGGTTTTCTAGGGCTTTGCATGTTCTACTGTCGCTTCTGTCCGATACAATGAGAAAAATGCATCTTTTTACTGTCCCTGGTTTTTGCCCTGTTGATAGCTTTCCCTGTTTTGCTGCGATATTTGTTTTGGTTTTCTTCGTAAATTGTCTTTGTTTGAGGTGTTTTTCTCTGGAAAAGGTGGCATTTTGATGACTCCCTTTTGACTTTCTTTTTTGAAATGTTTGTTATTTGAAATCTTCTTTTCTTGTTTGAGAGATGCCGGGACGTAAGTTGTAGATTTTTCCTGAAACCTTGCTTTGTTACTGCCTCCAAAGGATGCCCCAGGACTTTGGTTTGAGTCTTGGGATTTTCCTTTTCTGTTTGTTCTTTTGTATCATATTAGTCGAATTATTTTGCCCTTCGTCCGAGATGTTTTTTAGTAATCCAATCTTCTTTTCTTATTGTAGGATTAGTTGGCCTCATGTCTTCTCACAATAACATTGTAGAGATGTCTTCTAAAGTACCCGAAGGGATGTCTGATTGGCTGGACTCCCTTGTCTTAATGTGTGTCTCTGTGGTGGACGCTGATTTTTGTGTAGAGCTGAGGAAACATTGTAGGATTTATGGTAGCAATGCTTGGGAGAGGGATTATGAGCTTGTAGCGCCCGACTCTGACGAGAGGGTTTGTTTTCCTACTTCGGTCGGGGGGGAGCGTCCTTTCTTCTATGCCTATGAATATTTCTTCAGCCAGTTGGACATTACTTTTCCATTTACTGCTTTCGAGACCGATTTATTGTGGTCGTATAACATTGCCCCATCCCAGCTTCATCCAAATTCCTGGGGTTTTATCAAGATATTTCAGCTGCTTTGCCAAGAGTTAGGCGTAACACCTTCTCATACTCTTTTCCTCTATCTTTTTGTTTCTGCCAAGCCTGGTGCCTCTTCCAAAAAGAAAGCTTCCTGGGTTTCTTTCAGGTCTGCCCAGGGTCATAAAGTTTTTGCCATGTACGATGAGTCTTTTAAGGACTTTAGGAATTATTTCTTTAGAGTCTGTGCTGTTGAGGGGGTCCGCCCCTTTTTCTTGATGAGAATGACGAGCCTGCTTTCCCTCTAGAGTGGCAGAAGGATGTGAGAGTGTCTCGTTATACATGGGAGATGCTTGACGAGGTTGAGCGGGCTTTTGTTGTTGTTCTTGAAGATTTATGGGGGGAACCACCCCATCTTGATACAAAAAGGTTTTTGAATGACCCGTCCCTGGTTCGAACTGTTTTGGGTACTATCTGACTTGTTTCTGTGCTTGTTTCTTAATTTTGCTTCCTCTTTTTGTGATTGTAACCCATTATTGTGGTTGATTCTATTTTTTCAGAAATGTCAAAGAACAATGATTCCATGAAGGCCTACAAAAAGGCAAAGAAGGCTGCTGCTGCTCAAAATATCTCGGCTAAGGCGACAGGAGAGGGCTCTTCTCAAGTTCAGGTGAGGCCGCTCGTGCCGAGTTCTCCTGGGCCGAGGAAGGTAATTCCCACTCCTCGGGTTCGCCTGGCCGACCCTCCACAGTCTTCCGCTGCTACTTCTGGTGCTCCTCCCAACAAGAAACAAAAAACAATTGAGCCTTTCAACCTTGATGCCCCTAATTTTGACGCGGTCGAGTTCATAGATTAGCAGATCGGTCCATACGGTGTCCTCCCTATGGATGATGTATCACTCCTTCATCATTTGGATTTTATAACTCGGAGTAGTGTAAAAATGGCACATATGGGAGCTGCCCTGTACCGAACTGCTCAAAATCTTCCTCTCCATGCCACCAAAGCTTTTATGGAGGAGGCAAAACAGGAGTTCGATCGGATGAAGGGCTTGAAGGAGGAGCTTGAAGCGAAGGTGGCCAAACTGGAGAAGGATCTGAAGAATGAAAAGGCGAGTTCCCTTGCTCTGGCGGCTTCTGTGCGGTTGGCCGAGGACACGGGATTGAGGCATAAAGACAGTTACGTCACATCCTATCGGGAGGGAATGCGTTTGAAGGAGGAGTTGGAGAACGCCCGAGCTGATGACTCCGAGCTCCAGGGGCATCTTGTTGGCAGTGTGAATGCTGCTTACGAGAATCTGAAGGAGCAGGTTCGAATTATTGCTCCTGAGGCCGACCTTACTCTTTTTAGCCTGGACAATTTTGTGAGGGATGGTAGGATTGTCCCTGATGACTAGGATGATGACGATGTCAATCCTCCCCCTGTGCCTTCTGCCAAGGTGTCAACTTCTACAATTCACCTGGTTGAGGTCGGTCATTCCGTTTCTGATCCGGAATGTCAGATCTTGAACCGGGATGATGGTACCGTGGATGCTGTGCCTATTCAGACTCGCCCTCCTTCTCCCCGTACTAATGCTGCCGAGAAGGCTCCCGATCTTATTGATTTTTCTTGGATGTTTGTGTAGATAGCCCGACTTGTGGGCTTTTAAACTCTTTATTTTGTAATTTGAATATTTTGCTGACTGTGATACTCCTTCTGGTTGCTTGTTTAGCAACTTTTTATTTTGAAAAAACAACAAGTAGCTTTCAAGCTTTGGGCCTGATCCTGAAGCTTGTTTATAACATTGTATTTTATATCATGCTTGTTTGCACTTGTCTTGGCACCTTTCTGGGTTTTAAGAATGCTGAAGCCTTGCTGCTCGGCCTCTTTGGATTGCTTTGTATTTATTGCTTGTAGCTTGGATCCTTTGAGGTTGTGGATGTGTGGATCCAACTTGTACTTCGATTTTCTGGCTCTTACTTGTATTTATTTCTAGCAATCCATAACCGATTTCTTTACGTTGGTCCTCTTTCCAGTTATTTTTGTAGTCCTCTTTTTTGGACCTTTGTCAGGTCTCTTTCAGGGACTACTTTTATAACTTGTTTGTTGTAGGAGACCGACTTCTTTGCGTCGTCCTTTTCCAAGTTATTTTTGTAATCCTCTTTCTTGGACCCTTGTCAGGTCTCTTTCAGGGATTACTTTTATAACTTGTTTGTTGTAGGAGACTGACTTCTTTGCGTCGTCCTTTTCCACGTTATTTTTGTAATCCTCTTTCTTGAACCCTTGTCAGGTCTCTTTCAGGGATTACTTTTATAACTTGTTTGTTGTAGGAGACCGACTTCTTTATGTCGATCTCTTCTAAGTTATTTTGTAATCCTCTTTTTTGGACCTTTGTCAGATCTCTTTCAGGGATTACTTTTATAACTTGTTTTTCGTAGGAGACCGACTTCTTTATGTCGATCTCTTCTAAGTTATTTTGTAATCCTCTTTTTTGGACCTTTGTCAGATCTCTTTCAGGGATTACTTTTATAACTTGTTTTTCGTAGGAGACCGACTTCGTCATGTCGATCTCTTCTAAGTTATAGCAATTCCTCTTTTATAGGGTTGGCCAGACCTCTTTCCAGGGATTTGCTGATAACTTGGGTTGACTTGGTCCGACTTCTTAACGTCGGCCAGTCTTTAAGTTATTATTTAGCAATCCATAAGACCTCGTCAGGTTCTTTTTCCGGATCACTTTCGATAACTTCTTGTATTATTCTGTGTTCATCTTTGCCGATTTGTAGAAGGTGGTTTCTATCTTTGTTTGGTCGACCTTTAGATGAATCGCATTTTCATCTCTATTGGTTTTTATCATGATCGTGCAGTGAATCTATTTTTCACTTTCTGCCGATCTGTTGCTTTATAATCGGACGATGAATGCTTCAGATTAATGCGTCTTAAGAATTTGTAGAATATCTAAAATATATTTTATTCAAAAGAAAGTGCAAATATATACATGCGGGAGTTTTTCATCCCTTTAAGTCGGATAATTTCTGAATCTCAACTTGGTGCCTCATTAAAAAACCTTTTCAGGAAAAAGAGTGCATCCTATGATGAGATCTTTTACCTTTTCTAGCTATAGTACCTTCTTAGGTTGCAAGCGTGCTATGATCTGGGAAGCTCTCGTCCATCGAGTTCGGACAGTCTGTAGTAGCCCTTCCTAAGTACTTCTATGACTCGGTAGGGTCCTTTCCAGTTTGCTGCCAGCTTTCCTTCTCCGGGTCGAGTTGTTCCAATATCATTGCGGATTAGGATGAGATCATTCTCAGCGAAACCTCTTGGCACCACCTTTTGATTATATCTGGAAGCCATTCGACGTTTTAGTGCTTCTTCCCCGATCCGAGCTCTTTCTTGGATTTCAGGAAGTAGGTCGAGCTCTTCCCTTTGAAGTTGGGAGTTGGCTTCCTCATTGTAATGAACCACTCTAGGCGACCTTTGCTCGACCTCTACTGGGATCATTTTCTCTACTCCGTACGCTAATTGAAATGGTGATTCGTTTGTGGTGGAATGTGGCGTTGTTCGATATGCCCATAGGACTTGTAGAAGTTCTTCGGCCCAAGCTCCCTTTGCATCTTGCAGTCTCCGTTTCAGCCCAGCCAATATGACTTTGTTGGCCACTTCGGCTTGTCCATTGGCTTGGGGATGTTCGACGGAGGTGAACTGGTGTTTTATGTTTAAGTCGGCTACTAACTTTCTGAAGACCGCATCTGTGAATTGGGTGCCATTGTCTGTAGTGATGGAGTATGGAACCCCAAACCTTGTGACAATATTCCTATATAGGAATTTCTGGCTCCTTTGAGCAGTGGCGTTGGCTAGGGGCTCTGCCTCGATCTATTTTGTGAAATAGTCTACCCCAACTATGAGAAATTTAACTTGTCCCGATCCCTGGGGAAAGGATCCGAGAAGATCGAGTCCCCATTTTGCAAATGGCTAAGGCGAAGTTACGCTGATGAGCTCTTCTGGCGGGACGATGTGAAAGTTGGCATGTTTCTGGCATGGTGGGCATGTCCTTACAAACTCTGTAGCTTTCTTTTGTAGAGTTGGCCAATAAAATCCCGCCCGGAGTACTTTTTTGGTGAGAGCTTGTGCTCCGAGATGATTACCACAAATGCCACTGTGTACTTCCTCTAAAACTTCTCTTGTGTTGGAGGTCGGCACACATTTTAATAGCGGTATTGAAATCCCTCTTTTATATAGGGTGTTGTTTATGATAGTGTAGTACTGAGCCTCCCGTTTTAACCTCTTTGCCTCCTTTTCATCTGTGGGGAGTGTTTCTGTTTTGAGGTAATTAATTATGGGGGTCATCCATCCTTGATCCTGACTTGTTATGGCTAGGACGTTTTCCTCTTCCGAGATTGATGGGTTTTGTAGCATTTCCTGGATGAGGCTTCTATTGTTGCCCCCTGGTTTGGTGCTGGCTAGTTTTGAGAGTGCATCAGCTCGGGCATTTTTGTTCGCGGGGTATATGGCAGATCTTATATTCCCCGAGTTGTCCGAGCTGTTCCTTGGTTTTATCCAAATACTTTTTCATGGTGGGATCTTTGGCTTGGTAGCTCCCTGTTATTTATGAGGTGACTACTTGTGAATCACTGAAGATGTTGAGTTTTTGAGCTCCAACCTCCTTAGCCAGCTTCAAACCAGCTAGTAACGCTTCATATTCCGCCTAGTTGTTTGAGGCCGGGAACCTAAATTTGAGGAAAAGCTCAACTTGGGTTCCTTGGTTGCTTTCTATTATCACACCTGCACCACTTCCAGTTTTATTCGAGGACCCGTCCATATAGAGATTCTATTCTGTGGGGGTTTCCAGGGTATCTGTGAATTCTGCAATGAAGTCAGCCAAGTACTGTGATTTGATGGCTATCCGAGCTTCATATTGGAGGTCGAACTTGGATAACTCGACTGCCCATTGTAAAATTCTGCCTGCTAGATCTGTTTTCTGCAATATCCCTTTTATGGGCTGGTCGGTTCGAACCTTAATGGTGTGAGCCTGGAAGTATGGGCGAAGTCGTCGAGATGTCAATATGAGAGTATAGGCAAACTTTTCTATTTTTCGGTAGTTCAGCTCGGATCCCTGCAACACTTTACTAATAAAGTATACAGGTTGTTGCCCTTTGTCATCCTCTCGAACCAGAGCTGAGGCTACTGCCCGACTTCCTACCGCAAGGTACAATACGAGTGGTTCTTCCTCTCGTGGTCGAGTTAGGATAGGTGGTCATCCCAGGAAACTTTTGAAATCCTGGAAGGCTTGCTCGCATTCCATTGTCCATTCGAACTTCTTTCCTTTCCTTAAAGTGGCATAGAAGGGGAGAGATCTTATCGCTGAACCTGCTAAGAATCTGGATAAGGCTTTCAGTCTCCCGATGAGTTGCTGTACCTCTCTGACACAAGTTGGGCTCTTCATGTTGAGTATGGCCTGGAATTTGTCTGGGTTTGCTTCAATTCCTCTTTGTGTGAGCATGAAACCTAATAATTTGCCCGCTTCTACTGCAAAGGTACATTTTGTGGGATTAAGTCGCATGTCATGCTTCCTTATAATGTCGAACACTTGGGCCAGGTCAGACAATAATGTATCTTTGACGTGGCGGAAATTGGCGAATTAAGAATTGTTATGAGATATGCGTTGCAAGTATAGTTCTTAACCAACCAGAAATCTGCTTATCAATTTAGAAGGGTTGTCACAAAAATTAAAATTAAAATACTGGGAGTATGAATCCCAGGTCGTCTCCCAACGAGTTACAGAAAGGTGTGCTATTTTATTAATCAGATGTTTTCAAAAAAAAGGTTTGAGTTGAATAAACAGGAAATTAAATTGGAGAAATTAAGTAATTTAAATAAAAGCATTGACTGGGAGTAGATTAGTTGGAAGCCCTATTCTTGTTGAAGTACTCTCAAGATTAATTGATAATTGAAGGTTGTTCTATTTAGTTATCCCTTACTAGGTAAGGGAAAGTCAAACAAGTTGGAATGTTGTTTCTACTCACAAGTTCCAATCCGCTCAATTGAAAAGGATTAGTGTCAGTGACTAGAGAGCATTCCAACAATAAACCCAATTACAATTTTTCTTTTAAGCATCCCAACTTAAGGGTTCCTTTCAATCAACTCCCCATCAAGTTAGGGAACTACTCGCTCGTTGTGAATATAGAACTCATAACATAGGAAAGGGAATTAAAGAAAGACATGATAAATAAAACTCAAAGGAATCAATTAAAAATAAAAGTAATTCTTGTATTAATAAATTCTAAAATAATCCAATAGTAAAATTGAGTAAATTAAAAGACATGGAAGAGTAAAGCCAAGTAAAGAAAACGAACTAGAATGACGAAGTCTTGATGAGGTAATAACTCTTCTCAATATCCCAATGCAAAGAGCAATAGAAATAAAATCCTAAGAACTATGAATGTGTAGAGAG
Source organism: Arachis ipaensis (assembly GCF_000816755.2). Classification (NCBI taxonomy): domain Eukaryota; kingdom Viridiplantae; phylum Streptophyta; class Magnoliopsida; order Fabales; family Fabaceae; genus Arachis; species Arachis ipaensis. Next base: position 99,499,661 of record NC_029785.2, on the reverse strand, counting down.
AAAACCTAGAGGAGGAGTTAAACTAGATCTAAAAGCTAAAAATTGTGTGGAATGAATGTTGTTCTGGTTTCTGCATGTTCTCTGGCTCTAGTATGCTTTTCTGAGCCGAAAACTGGGTCAAAACAGGGCCCAAAATCGCCCCCAGCGAATTCTGCAGATTATGCAGATCGCGCACGTCACGCGATCGCGTCATTCATGCGGACGCGTCATTCGGCGTTTTGCTTTGCCATGCGGGCGCGTCGTCCACGCCTCCGCATCACTTATGCTATTCCAATCCGCGCGGTTGCGTGAGCCATGCGGCCGCGTCACTGCGATTTCCTCTCTTTCGCGCGGTCGCGTGAGCCATGCGGCCGCGTCACTTCTCGCTGGTCATCTCCTTAATTTCTTGTGTTCCTTCCATTTTTGCAAGCTTCCTTTCTAATCTCCAACTCATTCATGCCCTATAAAGCCTGAAACATTTAACACACAGATCGCGGTATCGAATGGAATAAAGGAGAATTAAAATACATAATTAAAAGTCTCTTAGGAAGCAAGTTTTCAATCATGTAATAATTTTAGGAAAGAAATATAAATGCATGCTAATCATATGAATAAGTAGGTAAAGATCATGATAAAACCACATAATTAAGCACATTATAAACCATAAAATAGTGGTTTATCAACCTCCCCACACTTAAACATTAGCATGTCCTCATGCTTAGTTGAAGGAGATAAAATAAATGAGTAGGAACATGTAAAACTCATGCAATGCAATGCAACCTATATATGTGAATGAAACTATATGATTCTTGTCCACTTGATCAATAGTAAATAAGCTCTTCAAAACCATTACAAATCAAATTCCACTAATTCAATTCTCATACACTAAGAACAGATAAAAATGCAAGAAGGTAGCTCATGAAAGCAGGGAACATAGAATTTTAAGCATTGAACCCTCACTGATGATGTATGTACGCTCTAATCTCTCTAGTGTATAGGGCAATCACTATATCCTTCTCTAATCATGCTCTCTAATTTTCGTTCTTCTCCTAATCAATCAACAACATTTAATATACCAATGCAAACATCATGAGGTCTTTTCAAGGTTGTGATGGGGCCAACCTTGAATTTTCGTTCTTCTCATAATCAATCAACAACATTCCACACTCATGTATCAACTTTTTATCTTAATTTTATCATACATGCATTGATATTTGAATTCTTAACTTAACATTGGAGTAATTTTGTCCCCTTATTTATTTATTAAATATTTTTGGTTTTTTTTTCAACATAAACATAAAAATAAACATAGCTTATCAATGCACATAGATTTTCGATTCTTATAATTTCACATGAGTAGGTGTCCAAATTCCCATTATATTATCATGACACATTCCCTTATTATCTTTTGTTCCCACAATTTTCCATACTTAATTAGCACACACAATTCTATCTTAAGCTAACCAAAGATTCAATTTGGGATATATAATTGTTTTTCTGCTTAAGGCTAGTAATGCAATAAAATATAGAACAAATGGGATTTAAAGGCTCAAAGTGGCTAACAAAGGTAATTGAAAGGGTAGGCTTAATTTGGATAAGTGAGCTAAACAATTAATGGCCTCAATCATATGCAAACATATAAATATAATAAACATTGGACATATAGGATTGAACAAAATATAGATCACAATCATAGAGAAGTAAACACACAAGAATAAAATAAATATGGTTAAATAATGTAACCATGCATAAAGGCTCGAATCTTACAGGTTGTGTGTTCTTTAGCTCAAAAATCATGTTCCAAATACAACTTCGAGCAAATTTAACATAAAAGTTTTAATTAAAATTAGTGAAATTTTGTTCCAAAAATAGAGTCTTAGAAGAAACTTATTGTCTTTTCAATCAAGTAGAACATGCATGCAACAAATCTATTACTATGCAATTTATCCTATTCTACAAAAGAAAAACTAACTAAATATCCTAATTTATTGGTGTTTAGGGAAGAGAAATTACCTCCGGAAGTCAGGTACTGACCGACCTCCCCACACTTAAGGCTTTGCACTGTCCTCGGTGCCATCTGTCAGGAACAAAGGGGGGCTGGTAGCAGTATCTCCACAGGCAGGACCATCATGGCTTCCTGTGCTGGTAAAGGAAGTGGAGTCTGGGGTGTCTGAGTCCTTGAATTTTCCCATAATCAGCTCCTTTAGGTATGTGAATCAGCGCTTGTTACGGCGCTCTCTCATCTTAGCTTTGTGTTCCTGCCGATCTAACCTTTCGAGTATCTGATGGAGCAGTTGGTCTGTTGTAGGTGCTTGTGGTGTTGAAGATGGAATATTTTCAACCGGTACAGTAGGATGGCTTGTGGCGGCTGGTGGAGGTCTGATGTATTTCCCGTTAGGGACATACTGATCATCCCGTGGAAGCATGGCTTTGGTGTCCCCAGCTCTGTAGGAGACTCCCGCTGTTGAGACAAGATCGGAGACCAAGGCAAGAAAAGCTAAGTTGCCCGCAATTTGTACGTGTCCCATGGCATTCCGGATGTGTCTTGGTAGGTCCAGAGATTGGTCTGTAAGGATGCACCATAGTAGAATGGCCATGTCCGCAGTGAAGGAGGACTCGTGAGTGCTCAGAAAGACGTAATGGGACATGAACTATGCCCATACGCGAGCCTCCAAGGTAAGTGCTGAAGCCAATATTCCCTTAGGGCGGGTACGATAGTATCCGTAGATCCAACGGCTGCCAGGTAGTGCGATAACTCTGAGAACGGCGTCCCAATCAAATTGGTACATCTGGCGCTTGAGTGCGGCTTCTTGAAAGGCGTCCAATCCTTCTGGAATAGGGGGAAGACCTAGAGCTCTTTGAATGGCCTCTTCTGTAATGGGGACTTGCTTCTGACGGACAAAGATAGACTGCAGGGTTGGTAGGTGGAAGTTGGAGTAGAACTCGACTACCCAAGAAAGATTGACCTGCCTCGGCTGTCTCTGTAGGAAACCCCATCGTCTTTGTGCAATTTGCGGCTCAACAAAGGTAGCAATACGGTTTAGGAGGAGAAGAAGGTATTCGTTGTTGTAACTCCTTTCTGCCAGGATGGGGAACATCTGCTCACAGTAGCGATTGGGAAATCGCGCTGTATCCTTTGCTGGGAATGCTTTTTCTTTATCATCAACCTTTATAATCCTCTTAGTTTTTTTTGTTGAGGGTTTAACCGCAGTTGAAGAGGGCTCTGCCACTAGTGCTCTCTTTGTTCCTCTCCTCGCTGTTGATTTGGGAGTAGCTTTCTCTTTGCCTTTTTTGTGGCCATCCTGAAAAAGGGAAGGGAGAGTAAATTAAATTTAAAGAGATAGAGCAAGGAAGAGGATTGTATGAGTGATAATCAATGCACGGCAAAGAGTATGTTATTAACACATGGTCATGACTACATGTGAAAAGTTTATCAATGGAAAAATAGCAAGTGCAGTTGAGGACAATTAAATGCAAGGGGTTTATTGGCATGCAGGCAAAGGCATGAGTAGCATAGATCAAGCATTTAATTAGTCAAATTTGTTATCACTCGTAACAAACTAGCCATCACGTTTGTATTGACAATTAAATTCAATTAATACAATAGTAAAGGGAATTTGTGAAAAGCAAGCGTTGAATGTTAGAGTAGAATAACGTAGGAAAGTGCTTAATGCCATATGGGCTTTTTCACAAACACGTAGCATGCATGGTAAATAGGGTATAGAAAGTATTAAATTAAATATGCAAGCAACCCTTTTAAAAGCAATATATAATTGCCAAACAAATTTACAACAATCCACAAGTATATAATGAGAAACAATGACTCAAATAAATTTCCAACACCAAGTTAAAAGGAAAAAGAAAGAAAAAGAAAATATGGATAATGGAAGTAAAAAGAAAAGAAAAGAAGATAACATATAAAAATAAGGAGAATAATGGAAAAGTAAAGAGGGGGGAAGAAGAAAAGAAAAAACCTTGTGAATGGGGATGAGAGAGAGAGAGATAGTAGAAAGGGAGAAAGAAGGAAGAAGGAAGAAGTAAGGAGGGAAAAGAGAAAATAGGGTTTGGGGAGAAAAAGATAAGATAATTGGAAAATTAGGGAAGCTGTGCGGCGCAAGCGACGCGGTCGCGCGACTTGCGCTTATACTGATTGACGCGGTCGCGTCGGTCACGCGGTCGTGTGACCCTTTTCATGCTACTGGCGCGAGGGCAGCCTCACACTCGCACAACTCTCTGTTCAAAATCTTATTTTGCCAAATTTTTGGGTGACGCGATCGCGTGGGGCATGCGATCGCGTGAGTGGCCATTAGAAGGATATGACGCGGTCGCGTCGGTTACGCGGCCGCGTGGGAAGAATTATGCGTTCAGCACCAATCCAGCACCACTCTAGCACAACTTTCGGTCGTGCACCATTTTCACGTCGAATTCTAGGGCACGCGGCCGCGTGAGTGACGCGGTTGCGTGGGAGGCCAATGTTCCCATTTGACGTGGTCGCGTGGGGCGATTTATGCCACTGGCACGCCTCCAGCCACGCTCTTGCGTGTCTCTCTGTTCGTTTTATTATTTTCTCCCATTACCTGCGGCGCGGACGCGTCAATGATGCGGTCGCGTCGCATGAAAAATATTTTTTTTTAAAATAAAAGTATGTAAATGCAGATGCGCAAAATGTACTAATAAAGAGAAGCGTTATTGAATAGGGAAAACTAAGAATAAAGAAAAGAACGATCATACCATGGTGGGTTGTCTCCCACCTAGCACTTTGCTTTAACGTCCGTAAGTTGGACGCTCCACTAGCTCAGGCTTCGACTATGTGGGGATCTTCCAAGAGGAAGATCTCGAGCTCCTTGTTTTTCTTCAGCTTCTCGCCATGGTACAGCTTTAAACGATGTCCATTAACTTTGATAAGTTCAGAGCTCGAAGGATGGCTTAGGTGATAAACTCCGTATGGTTCGGCCTTCTCTACTCTGTATGGACCTTCCCATCTTGATCTCAACTTGCCTGGCATGAGCCTCACTCGAGATTTGTAAAGGAGGACTAAGTCCCCAGGTTGGAACTCTTTTCTCTTGATGTGCTGATCATGTACAACCTTCATCTTCTCCTTGTAAAGCCTTGAGTTCTCATAAGCTTCTAGGCGAAGGCTTTCCAACTCTTGCAGTTGCAACTTCCTTTCAGCTCCGGCTTTCTCAATTCCCATGTTGCACTCCTTTACTGCCCAAAAGGCTTTGTGCTCTATTTCAACAGGGAGATGACAAGCTTTTCCATAAACTAAGCGGAAAGGACTCATCCCAATGGGTGTTTTGTATGTGGTTCTATATGCCCAGAGTGCATCTTGTAGCCTGGTGCTCCAATCTCTTCTATGAGGTTTGACTATCTTCTGCAAGATAAGCTTTATCTCTCTGTTTGACACCTCGGCTTGCCCATTAGTCTAAAGATGGTAGGCTGTTGCAACCTTATGAATTATCCCATGCTTTTTCATTAATCCTGTTAGTCTCCTGTTACAAAAATGGGTGCCTTGATCGCTCACGATTGCTCGTGGTGATCCAAAGCGACAAATAATGTGGTTTCTCACAAAGGAAACAACAGTGTTAGCATCATCAGTGCGGGTAGGAATTGCTTTCACCCATTTGGAAACGTAATCCACAGCTAACAATATATAAATATAACCATTAGAATTTGGAAATGGACCCATGAAGTCAATGCCCCAAACATAAAAAATTTCACAGAAAAGCATAATTTGTTGAGGCATTTCATCCCTCTTGGATATATTACTAAATTTTTGACATGGAAAACAAGATCTACAAAATTCAACAGTGTCTCTAAAAAGAGTAGGCCACCAGAATCCACAGTCTAAGATTTTTCTAGCTGTTCTTTGAGGGCCAAAATGTCCTCCACTCTCAGACGAGTGACATGCCTCTAAGATGGACTGGAATTCTGATTGAGCCACATACCATCTAATTACCCGGTCAGCGCCACATCTCCATAAATATGGGTCATTTCATATATAATATTTAGACTCGCTTTTCAGCTTGTCTCTTTGATGCTTAGAAAAGTTTAGAGGAAAGGTGCGGCTAACTAGATAATTAGCTACAGGTGCATACCAAGGGACTACCTCAGATACTGCTTGCAGGTTATCAAATGAGAAATTATCAGCTATAGGAGTGGAGTCATCTGTAATGTGCTCAAGGCGACTCAAATAGTCTGCCACTAAATTTTGGTTACCACTTCTATCCTTAATTTCTAAATCAAATTCTTGTAATAGCAGTATCCAACATATAAGCCTTAGTTTGGACTCCTTTTTAGCTAATAGATACTTTAGAGCTGCGTGGTTTGAGTACACAACTACCTTCGTACCAAGTAAATAGGCTCAGAATTTATCCAGAGCAAAAATAATAGCAAGAAGCTCTTTCTCAGTAGTAGTGTAATTGGACTGAGCGGCATCTAAAGTTTTAGACACATAAGCAATAACAAAGGGGTCCTTACCTTCACGCTGAGCCAGTGCTGCTCCTACTGCATGGTTGGAGGCGTCGTGCATTATTTCAAATGGCTGGCTCCAGTCTGGTCCTCTTACAATTGGAGCTTGAGTCAGGGCGGTCTTCAGCTTATCAAATGCTTGTTTGCAATCCTCGCTGAACTCAAACTCAATATCCTTCTGCAGTAGTCTAGATAAGGGAAGAGCTACCTTACTGAAGTCCTTAATGAATCTCCTGTAAAAACTTGCATGGCCAAGGAACGAACGGACTTCCCTCACAGAAGAGGGGTAAGGTAAACTAGAAATAACATCCACCTTTGCTGGATCTACAGAAATGCCAGTATTAGACACAACATGTCCTAGTACAATAGCTTGTTTTACCATAAAGTGACATTTTTCAAAATTTAATACAAGGTTTGCACTGACACATCTATCTAATACTTTAGATAATCCATCTAAGCAAAGGCTAAAGGAATCGCCATATACACTAAAATCATCCATAAAAACTTAGATACATTCCTCAATAAGATCAGAGAAAAGACTCATCATGCACCTTTGGAAAGTAGCTGGTACATTGCACAAGCCAAAGGGCATTCTCTTGTAAGCGTAAGTCCCAAAAGAACATGTGAAAGTAGTCTTTTCCTGATCTTCAAGAGCTATATGAATCTGGAAATAACCTGTGTAACTATCTAAAAAATAATAATGTGATTTACCTGACAGGCAATCCAACATTTGATTAATGAATGGAAGAGGATAGTGATCCTTACGAGTGGCCTGGTTGAGGCGTCTGTAGTCAATGCAGACCCTCCAGGCGTTCTGAACTCTGGTTGCCATGAGCTCTCCGTGCTCATTCTTCACTGTAGTGACTCCAGACTTCTTGGGCACTACTTGTACTGGGCTTACCCATTCACTGTCTGAGATAGGATAGATGATATCTGCCTCCAGTAGTCTGGTCACTTCCTTTTTGACAACCTCTAAGATAGTGGGGTTTATTCTTCTCTGGGGTTGACGGACAGGTCTTGCTCCCTCTTCTAAAAATATTCTATGCTCACAGACTTGAGAGTTGATGCCTACTATGTCTGCCAAACTCTAACCAATTGCCTTCTTGTGCCTCCTCAGCACACTAAGTAACTGCTCTTCCTGTTGAGAAGTGAGTTCCCTTGCAATGATAACTGGAAACTTCTGCTCGCCTTCAAGGTAAGCATATTTGAGGTGTGGAGGAAGGGGTTTTAATTCTAACTTCTGATCGCGGTCAGGCTCTGGGTTGTCTGGAGCTGGTAACAATGGTAAAGTACTGTCATTGTCCTCTGAGAATGTCCCAACACTTGGACTTTGTCCTATGTACTTCTCTTCAAATTCCTCCTGGTGAACTTCAGCCACGGTTTCATCTATAATGTCACACTAGAGGATAGAATGATCCTCTGGAGGATGCTTCATAACTCCATTTAGATTGAAGATTACTACTCGGCCATCTATTTCAAAAGAGTATGTTCCTGAAAAAGCATCTAATTTGAACTTCGAGGTCTTCAGGAATGGTCTTCCGAGTAGGATTGATGACGGCTTCTCTGAGTCATTTTGGGGCATCTCCAGGATATAAAAATCAATGGGAAATGTGAGCCCCTTAATGCCCACTAATACATCTTCAGCAACTCCAGCCACTGTAATAATGCTTTTATCTGCTAACACAAAACAAGCTGCCGACCTTTTTAAGGGAGGGAGCCTCAAAATATCATATATAGACAAAGGCATTATAGACACAGATGCTCCTAAATCACACATGTAGTCAGAAAATACCACACCATCAGTAGTACAATTAACCATACATGGACCTGGGTCACTACACTTTTCAGGTAAACCTCCCATTAAAGCAGATATGGAACTACCTAAAGGAATAATTTCTAATTCATTAATTTTGTCTTTATGTATACATAAATCTTTTAGAAACTTGGCATATTTAGGTACCTGTTGAATAACATCAAAAAGAGGAACAGTTACCTCAACTTTTTTGAATATCTCTACCATTTTGGGATCATGTTCCATCTGCTTCCTGGGCTTCCTTGCAAGTTGTGGAAATAGAATGGGAGTGGTGTCTTCTGCAGTGTCTACGCCCTTTGGTGCTTCCTTCTGTGTTGAACTTCTTCATTTTCATCTATGTCCTGTATGTCTTCTTCCTCTTCAACATCTTCTATTTCCACTACCTCTTCAGCTGAGGCGTGTTCTGGTGGGATTGGCTCCTCCTGATTCCTCTCCTGCAGTGTGGTTCCGGACCTTAGGGTAATGGCATTAATGCCACCCTTTGGATTGGGTAACGGTTGAGAGGGAATTCCACTGGAGCTCAAAGGCTGGTTATTGGAGTTATTCATTGATCCAATCTGTGAGACAAGAGCTTGCAGGGTAGAGTTCAGACCATTTAGTGTAGCATAAAGGTTATTTTCCATGATCTGTTATCTCCGATCAATAGATTGTAGTAAGTCATCATTAGTAGATGAAGAAGGATAAGTAATTTGAGAGGTCTGCTGTTGGGTATTCTGTGGTCCTTGAGGTTACCTCAGGTGAGGTGCTCTGTAAGACTGGTACTGGTTCTACTGCCTGTTGTTGTTATTATTCCACCTCTGATTTCCCTGATTGTCTCTGCCTCCTCTGTTGTTGTTGTTGTCCCTCCAATTCTGGTTAGAATTGTCCTGCCATCCGTGGTTGTAACTGCCATTTTGATTGTACCCTTGGTTAGGGCGGTCATAGAAGTTATGAGTGGCTGCCATAGTGTTGTCTTCCTGCTGGAGCTGCGGACATTCATCAGTATAATGACTATAATCAGCACAGACTCTGCGAACTCTCTGTGGGACTAACTGTTGGCTTTGCTGTGGTGGAGAAGGTTGAGCTTGCTGAACTTGTTGTTGATTCAATTGCATCTGCTTCAGCAAGTTGGTCAATTCACAGATACTCTGAGTTAGAGCAGCAGTCTCTCTGCTAGAGGATACTTCTGTAACGGCTTTTGAACGGCCTTGTTTCTGCCTGTGATTTCGAGTGGATTCATCTAAGTCGCTGATCAATTGCCATGCTTCATCAGTGGTCTTGTACTTTTTTATAGACCCGTTGCTAGCACTTTCCAATGTGGTCTTATCTTGGGGCCTCATGCCCTGTATGACGTAACCGAGCAACACTATCTTGTCAATCATATGGTGGGGGTATGCTTCCAGAAGATTATTGAAGTGCTCCCAGTGTTCATAGAGAGTCTCGGATTCGTCCTGAACAATCATGGAAATGTCTTTCCTCAGTTTATCAGTAACTTCAGCTAGAAAGAACTTTTCCAAAAATTCTCTTCTAAGTGTATCCCAGTCGGATACAGTTGCTGCGGGTTGAGTGTAGTACCACTCTCTTGCCTTTCCCTCAAGAGAAAATGGGAAAATTTTCAATAAAATTGAAGTTTCATCTGCACCATCACGCCTGACAGTAGAACAGGCTGCTTGGAAATCTCTCAGGTGCTTGATAGGCTCTTGAGCAGGTAAGCCATGAAACTTGGGAATCAAATTGAGCAGTGCAGTCTTTATTTCAAAATCTGTAGCCACCGCTGGGTGATGCGCTTGAAACGGTTGCATTGAAAAATCAGGGGCTCCAGCCTCCTGGATAGTAACTCTCCTAGCTGCTGCCATGTTACCTGTACGTAAATCAACCGAATCAGTAGAACGGGGGCTGGTTTCTTCCTCGAGTGACGTTTCAGATCTGCCCTCAGAGAGGACTAACCGACGCCGAGCTTGCCTTATTCGTGAAATAGTTCTTTCAATCTCAAGATCGAATACTGGCAAGCTTGGATCAGGAAGTGAACGCGTCATCTAACGAAAGAAACAAGCAGCTCATAGTAGCAAGATAAAATAGAATGCAAATAAATAAATTCCAATTAATAACTTTAGCACTCTATTGCAACTCCCCGGCAACGGCGCAAAAAATTGACGTGGCGGAAATTAGCGAATTAAGAATTGTTATGAGATATGCGTTGCAAGTATAGTTCTTAACCAACCAGAAATCCGCTTATCAATTTAGAAGGGTTGTCACAAAAATTAAAATTAAAATACTGGGAGTATGAATCCCAGGTCGTCTCCCAACGAGTTGCAGAAAGGTGTGCTATTTTATTAATCAGATGTTTTCAAAAAAAAGGTTTGAGTTGAATAAACAGGAAATTAAATTGGAGAAATTATGTAATTTAATTAAAAGCCTTGACTGGGAGTAGATTAGTTGGAAGCCCTATTCTTGTTGAAGTACTCTCAAGATTAATTGATAATTGAAGGTTGTTCTATTTAGTTATCCCTTACTAGGTAAAGGAAAGTCAAACAAGTTAGAATGATGTTTCTATTCACAATTCCAATCCGCTCAATTGAAAAGGATTAGTGTCAGTGACTAGAGAGCATTCCAACAATAAACCCAATTACAATTTTTCTTTTAAGCATCCCAACTCAAGGGTTCCTTTCAATCAACTCCCCATCAAGTTAGGGAACTACTCGCTCATTGTGAATATAGAACTCATAACATAGGAAAGGGAATTAAAGAAAGACATGATAAATAAAACTCAAAGGAATCAATTAAAAATAAAAGTAATTCTTGTATTAATAAATTCTAAAATAATCCAATAGTAAAATTGAGTAAATTAAAGGACATGGAAGAGTAAAGCCAAGTAAAGAGAACGAACTAGAATGACGAAGTCTTGATGAGGTAATAACTCTTCTCAATATCCCAATGCAAAGAGCAATAGAAATAAAATCCTAAGAACTATGAATGTGTAGAGAGAAAACCTAGAGGAGGAGTAAAACTAGATCTAAAAGCTAAAAATTGTGTGGAATGAATGTTGTTCTGGTTTCTACATGTTCTCTGGCTCTAGTATGCTTTTCTGGGCCAAAAACTGGGTCAAAACAGGGCCCAAAATCGCCCCCAGCGAATTCTGCAGATTATGCAGATCGCGCACGTCACGCGATCGCGTCATTCGGCGATTTGCTTTGCCACGCGGGCACGTCGTCCACGCCTCCGCGTCACTTATGCTATTCCAATCCACGCGGTCGCGTGAGCCATGCGGCCGCGTCACTGCGATTTCCTCTCTTTCGCGCAATCGCGTGAGCCATGCGGCCGCGTCACTTCTCGCTGGTCATCTCTTTAATTTCTTGTGTTCCTTCCATTTTTGCAAGCTTCCTTTCTAATCTCCAACTCATTCATGCCCTATAAAGCCTGAAACATTTAACACACAGATCACGGCATCGAATGGAATAAAGGAGAATTAAAATACATAATTAAAAGTCTCTTAGGAAGCAAGTTTTCAATCATGTAATAATTTTAGGAAGGAAATATAAATGCATGCTAATCATATGAATAAGTGGGTAAAGATCATCATAAAACCACACAATTAAGCACATTATAAACCATAAAATAGTGGTTTATCAATCTTCACTTTGTGTCTTTGTTAACATGTCGTCCACGTAGACTTCCATGATTTTTCTGATATGATCTTAAAAGACTTTATTCATTAGCCTTTGATAAGTAGCTCCTGCATTCTTGAGACCGAAAGGCATCACAATGTAGCAGTAATTTGCTTTTGGTGTTAAAAACGAGGTCTTTTCTTGATCTGGTGGATACATGGAGATTTAGTTGTATCCAGAATATGCATCCATAAATGAGAGGTATCTATATCCGGATGAAGCATCTACCAGAGCGTCGATACCTGGGAGTGGGTAAGGATCTTTTGGGCAGGCTTTGTTGAGATTGGTGTAGTCAGTGCACATTCGCCACTTCCCATTTGATTTTTTCACCAAGATGACGTTAGCTAGCCATAGTGGGTACTTGACTTCTCTTAGGAATCCTGCCTCCAGTAGTGCTTGTACCTGTTCTTCCACAGCTTGGGATCGTTCTGGCCCAAGTTTTCTTCGTCTCTGCTGTACCGACCGAGATCCTGGATAGACCGCCAACTTGTGACACATTAGCTTGGGGTCTATGCCTGGCATGTCTGCAGCTTTCCATGCGAAGAGATCGACATTATCTTGTAAGAACTGTACTAGTAATTCTTTTGCGTCTCCCTTCAGGATCGTGCCAATATTAGTTGTTTTGTCCGAGGTGTCTCCGATCTGAACTTTCTCTACTTCACCTTCGGGCTGTAGACGGAGTTCTTCTCGTCTCTGAACTCCACCGAGCTCAATTGTATGGAACTCTTCTCCTCTGCCTCTGAGGTTTAGACTTTCGTTATAACAGCGGCGTGCCATCTTTTGATCTGCTTTTATCGTAGCTATCCCTTCTGTAGTTGGGAATTTCATGCATAGATGTGGAGTTGAGACTACGACGCCGAGTTGATTTAGTGTTGTCCAACCTATTAAGGCATTGTAGGCTGAACTCACATCGACCACGATGTAGTCTATCTTGAGTGTTCTGGATTGGTTCCCTTTTTCGAAGTTTGTATGTAGCAACACGTATCCCAGTGGTTATACTGGGGTATCTCCTAGTCCGAACAGGCTGTTCGGGTATGCTCTAAGCTCCCTTTCTTCTAAGTCGAGCTTGTCGAAGGCAGTTTTGAATAAGATGTCGGCGGAGCTCCCTTGGTCTATTAATGTGCGGTGGATATTGGCGTTTGCCAGTATGATGGTGATGACCATAGGATCGTCGTGTCCTGAGATGATACCGGATGCGTCTTCTTTGGTGAATGTGATTGCAAGGATGTCGAGTGCTTCCTCCTTCCCTTCGACATGATATACTTCTTTGAGATATCTTTTGCGGGATGATTTGGAGATTCCTCCTCCTGCAAATCCTCCGTGTATCATATGGACATGTCTTTCTGGCGTACGAGGTGATCGCTCGGTTCGTCCGACATCTTCATCCCTTCTTCTCTTTCTTTACTCATCATCTCGGGTGGCCAGAAACCGATCTAGTTTTCCTTCTCTCACTAATTTTTCGATGACGTTTTTTAAGTCGAAGCATTCGTTGGTGGAATGCCCTCAGACTCGATGATATTCACAGTATTCGTTCCGATTTCCTCCTCCTCTTTTGCCTTTGAGTGATTGAGTTGGGGGTATCTTTTCTGTGTTACAGACTTCTTTGTAAATATCCACAAGGGACACCCGAAGAGGGGTGTAATTATGATACTTTTTGATTTTTTCCCCTGTTCGATCTTCCTTCCTCTTAGATTCTTTATCTTTATCTCGGTAGGTGAAATCGGATCTCGAGGCTTCTCCAAGTTGGGAATTTTCTTCCATATTGATGTACTTCTCCACCCGCTCTTGCACCTCATCCAGAGATATGGGGTATTTCTTTGATATAGATTGGCTAAAAGGTCCCTCTCGTAGGCCGTTGATGAGGCCCATGATAGCGGCCTCTGTTGGCAAGCTTTGTATATCTAGGCACGTTTTGTTGAATCTTTCCATGTAGTTGTGAAGACTTTCTCGATCTCCTTGCTTGATTCCTAGTAGACTGGGAGCGTGCTTAGCCTTGTGTTTTTGGATGGAGAATCTGGCCAGAAATTTTTTGGCTAGGTCGTCAAAGCTTTAGATGGACTTAGGAGGTAAATTGTCGAACCACCTGATTGTTGTCTTCGTGAGAGTCGTTGGAAAAGCTTTGCAGCAAACAGCGTCTGAGGCGTCGGTGAGGTACATTCTGCTTCTGAAGTTGCTGAGGTGATGGTTGGGATCTGTAGTGCCATCGTACAAAGTCATATCTGGGAGTTTGAAGTCCTTAGGAATTTTAGTTTTCATGATTTCCCTAGTAAACGGATCTTGATCTTTGCGTGAGTTGTCCTCAGGGGTGGTCCGGGTAACCTTTGCTTTGAGATCGGCTTCGAGTTGTAGGAATTTATCTTCTAATTCTCGACGTCGGCTTACCTCTCTTTGTAGATCCTTACCAACGTCTCGTTGATGCTGGCTTTCTTTTTCAAGTTGCTTTAAACAATCTTGAAGCACTTCTATTACTCCTGGATTTGATGAGTTTTTGTCTCCGTTAGATTTTGGAGTATCTTTTGGTGTAGCGTCCGCATTTTTGTGCGGCGTTCTGTCCTCTAGATCTGAATCATGGTCATTGTCATGGTTGTCCGCCATGGTGATAGGATGACTTCCAGGTTCCCCGGCAACGGCGCCAATGTTCCGGGGGTTACCTGAAACTGGAGGTCGATCTCGGACGAGATCTTCTGTACTGGTCGGTGCTGATGTGTCCGGCCGGTGAATGGCGGCTGGAGCTGTCGGGTTGATCTAGCTGCACTGCTGATCCTTCGTCACCGGAGGGTGGGGGGTACCTGCAAGAGACTCCGATGCTTAAGTTAGCATGGGTATTAAGCAGGTTTTTAGTAGAATCAGAGTATGAGTTATACCTAGGTACTCCAGCGTATTTATAATAGCGTGGTATGACCTTCTTAGATAGATAAGTTAGTTATCTTATCTTATCTTATCTTTTGGCGAGGTCAGCTTATCTTTAATGGAACCGCCCTTATCTTTATAGGCTTGGGCTGCCTTTGGATCTGGGTCGTATTCCTTGAGTTGGTCCCTTTTTTGAGCTTTCTTGTCAATTTGGCCGAGCTCTTTTAGGAAGAGGTCGGATAGTCTGACCTGGAGAGGTCGGTCGCTTTGTCGCCAATCATCCTGGGTCGGATAGTTTGACCCAAGGTATGAACAGTAAGGTTGGCATTCAACTTGCCAATGATGCAAGGAGATGCACACCCCTACACTAGAAGGCTCAACTTTGATCCAAGGTTGGACCAAGTCCTCATAGACATTTGTGAAGAGGGCGATCAATGGAAGAAAGATTCAAGAGGGAAGCCGGTTCAACTAAGAAGGCATGACCTTAAGCCCGTGGCTAGGGGATGGTTGGAGTTCATCCAACGCTCAATCATTCCCACTAGCAACCGGTCTGAAGTTACTATAGACTGGGCTATCATGATCCATAGCATCATGATTGGAGAGGAAGTAGAAGTTCATGAGGTTATATCCCTAGAAATCTACAAGGTGGCGGACAAGTCCTCTACTTTGTCAAGGTTAGCCTTCCCTCATCTTATTTGTCACCTTTTCAATTCAGCTGGAATTGACATAGAGGAAGACATCCTCATTGATGAGGACAAGCCCATCACTAAGAAAAGGATGGAGCAAACAAGAGATCCCACTCATGGACAAAAGCATGAGGAAATCCCTCATCATGAAATCCCTGAGATACCTGAAGGGATGCATTTTCTTCCACAAAACTATAGGGAGCAAATCAACACCTCCCTAGGAGAATTAAGTTCCAACATGGGACAACTAAGGGTGGAGCACCAAGAGCATTCTATCCTCCTCCATGAAATTAGAGAAGACCAAAGAGTTATGAGAGAGGAGCAACAAAGGCAAGGAAGAGATATTGAGGAGCTCAAACACTCCATAAGATCTTCAAGAGGAAGAACAAGCCGCCATCATTAAGGTGGACCCGTTCTTTAATTTCCTTGTTCTTTATTTTTTGTTTTTCGAATTTTTATGCTTTATATTCATTTATGTTTGTGTCTTTATTACATGATCACTAGTGTCTAAGTGTCTATGCCTTAATGCTATGAAAATGAATCCATCACCTTTCTTAAATGGAAAATGTTTTTAATTGAAAAAGAAAAAGAAGTGCATGAATTTCGAATTTTAAAACAGTTTAATTATTTTGATGTGGTGGCAATACTTTTGTTTTTCTGAATGAATGCTTGAACAGTGCATATTTTTGAATTTGTTGTTCATGAATGTTAAAATTGTTGGCTATTGAAAGAATGATGATAAAGGAGAAAT
This sequence comes from Arachis ipaensis, assembly GCF_000816755.2. NCBI lineage: Eukaryota > Viridiplantae > Streptophyta > Magnoliopsida > Fabales > Fabaceae > Arachis > Arachis ipaensis. Next base: position 99,483,467 of record NC_029785.2, on the reverse strand, counting down.
GTTATTGATAATCTGAAAAATCATAAAAATGATTCTTGAAGCAAGAAAAAGCAGTGAAAAGCTTGCAGAAAAAAATAAATATGGTGGAAAAAAAATTTGTGGCGAAAAAAAGAAAAAAAAAGAGAAAGAAAAAGAAAAAGCAAGCAGAAAAAGCCAATAGCCCTTTAAACCAAAAGGCAAGGGTAAAATAAAAAAGGATCCAAGGCTTTGAGCATCAGTGGATAGGAGGGCCCACAGGAATAAAATCTTGGCCGCGGCTAAACCAAGCTGTCCCTAACCATGTGCTTGTGGCATGAAGGTGTCAAGTGAAAACTTGAGACTGAGCGGTTAAAGTCGTGGTCCAAAAGCAAAAAGAGTGTGCTTAAGAGCTCTAGACACCTCTAATTGGGGACTCTAGCAAAGCTGAGTCACAATCTGAAAAGGTTCACCCAGTTATGTGTCTGTGGTATTTATGTATCCGGTGGTAATACTGGAAAACAAAATGCTTTGGGTCACGGCCAAGACTCATAAAGTAGCTGTGTTCAAGAATCAACATACTGAACTAGGAGAATCAATAGCACTATCTGAATTCTGAGTTCCTATAGAAGCCAATTGAAAGAGCTGGAAGATTGATGGTTTAGAAGTTATAGTAAACTCTCGTTGCAAGTATAGTTACTAAACCAAGCAATCAACCTTTCTTACAAACGTTTTGATTGTCACAAGTAACAAACCCCTAAATAAATTGATAACCGAAGTATTTAAACCTTGGGTCGTCTTCTCAAGGAACTGCAGGGAAGTATGTTCTTATTATTGGTTATGAAGATTGTAAATTGGGGTTTTTAAGATGAGGAACAAGTAGTTTAAATTGCAATTGAATTAAGTAAAAGACTGTAAAATAAATAAATAACTGTAAAATAAACTTTTGGCAAGGTATGAGAAATTAGAAGTCCTATCCTAGTTATCCTTATCAATGATGATGAAGATTGAATCTTAATTCCACTCAGTTAGTCTTTACTTAAAGTAAAGAAAAGTCAAGTGACTAATTAGTTAGATCCTCAAATCCTAGTTAATCCCAAAGTAAATCTACTGGAATAAAAATGTCTTCAGATGGGAATAACAATAATGTAAATAAAAGAAAGCAATAATAAACTGAAATACCTCAAACAACATTAATTCAAAGAGTAATTTGTAACATAGAAGAATTCATAAATTAAATTGAAAAGATAAATAAAAAGGAATGTTGAACCTAATAGAAAGAGATAATCCTGAAAGCGAATAAAATCCTAAATCTAAATCCTAAAAGAGAGAGAGAGAACCTCTCCCTCCAAACTACTTCTAAATCATGAATACTAACTAATTGGAGACTCTCCTCTGAATGGGTGCATTCCCCACTTCATAACCTCTGATCTGTGCCTTCTGGACTTGGATTTGGGCCAAAAAGGGCTTCAGAAATCGCTGGGAGCGTTTTCTGTAATTTCTGGTGCGTGGCCTCTGTCACGCGGCCGCGTGGGTCACGCGATCGTGTCAATTGGAGTTTTCCTTGTCACGCGGTCGCGTCAGTCATGCGTCCACGTTAAGCACGCGGTCGCGTCGCTGTTAATTCGCGCTGGCATGCGGCCGCGTCATCCATGCGATCGCATCGCTGCCTGTTTCTTCAAAAACTCCGTTTTATGCTTTCCTTCCAATTTTGTATGTTTCCTTTCCATCCTTTAAGTCATTCCTGCCTTAGAAGATCTGAAATTACTCAACACACAAATCACGGCATCGAATGATAATAAAGGGAAATTAAAATAATTACTTTTAAAACATAGGAAACATGTTTTTCACATACATCACATAATAAAGAAGGGAAAGTAAAACCATGCAATTAATAAGTGAGTGAAGGATTAAATAAATCACTTAAATTAGGCACAGAATGTATCATAAAATATGGGTTTATTACCAATCATTCTGAACTTCAAAGGATAAAGTGAGATGCCAAAACTGTTCGGGAGCAAAAAGCTAAAAGCCATGCTCATCTAATTAAAATTGATCTTCATAGATATTTTTGGAATTCATTGAATATTGTATTCTGTTTATCCTACTTTGTTTTTAGTTGCTTGGGGACAAGCAACAATTTAAGTTTGGTGTTGTGATGAGCGGATAATTTATACGCTTTTTGGCATTGTTTTTAGTATGTTTTAGTTAGTTTTTATTATATTTTTATTAGTTTTTAAATAAAAATTACATTTCTATACTTTACTATGAGTTTGTGTGTTTTTCTGTGATTTCAGGTATTTTCTGGCTGAAATTGAGGAACCTGAGCAAAAATCTGATTCAGAGGCTGAAAAAGGACTGCAGATGCTGTTGGATTCTGACCTCCCTGCACTCGAAGTGGATTTTCTGGAACTACAGAAGCCCAATTGGCACGCTCTCAATTGCGTTGGAAAGTAGACATCCTAGGCTTTTCAGCAATATATAATAGTTCATAAAAGCTGGAGTTAAAAGTCAGCATAAAATCTGGGCTTTCCGGCGTTCAAAGTCAGCATAGAAATTCTGGCGTCAAAACGTCAGAACTGGCATAAAAGCTAGAGTTAAATGCCCAAACAGGCACAAAAGCTGGCGTTTAACTCCAAGAAAAGTCTCTACACGTGAAAGCTTCAATGATCAGCCCAAGCACACACCAAGTGGGCCCGGAAGTGAATTTCTGCATCATTTAGTTATTTCTGTAAACCTTAGGCTACTAGTTTTCTATAAATAGGACCTTTTACTATTGTATTTTAGACACTGGTTCACACTTTGTGACACTCATCATCATTCTCACCTATGAACGCATGCTTGACAACCACTCCCGTTCTACTTGCAATAGCTTGAATGTGTATCTCTTGGGTTTCTAATCTCAGATTAAAACCTTCGTGGTATAGGCTAGAATTATTGGTGGCCATTCCTGAGATCTGGAAAGTCTAAACATTGTCTGTGGTATTCCGAGTAGGATCTGGGAAGAGATGACTGTGAAGAGCTTCAAACTCGCGAGTGTTGGGCGTGTGACAAACGCAAAAGGATCAATGGATCCTATTCCAACATGATCAAGAACCGACAGATGATTAGCCGTGCGGTGACAGCGCATTTGGAACATTTTCACTGAGAGGACGGGAAGTAGCCATTGACAACGGTGATACCTAACATAAAGCTTGCCATGGAAAGGAGTATGAATGATTGGAAGAAGGCAATAAGAAAGCAGAGGTTCAGAAGGAACAAAGCATCTTCATACGCTTATCTGAAATTCTCACCAATGAATTACATAAGTATCTCTATCCTATTTTATATTTTATTCATCTTTTAATTATCAATTCTCCATAACCATTTGAATCTGCCTGACTGAGATTTACAAGGTGACCATAGCTTGCTTCAAGCCGACAATCTCCGTGGGATCGACCCTTACTCACGTAAGGTTTATTACTTGGACGACCCAGTGCACTTGCTGGTTAGTTGTGCGGAGTTGTGACAAAGAGTTGAGATTATAATTGTGCGTACCAAGATGTTGGCGCCATTGATGATCACAATTTTGTGCACCAAAGGCCCTCTTAGGATTTGTGGTTTGTGCTCTAGCACCACATATTATACCGATCAATGCCATCAAATTCAAGAGGAGCATGCCCTTGTCGTAGCCAATGTGAATTACAACAACTGTCCGCCCTATCCTTCTCAAGGCCAAGACAACTACCCTCATGGTAGTAATCAAAATCAAGGGTGGATGGATAATGTACAAGGGAGCAATCAAAACCAAAGATGGAACAACTCTTCTTATCATCACAACAATAACCAATCCTCATTCCAATACCACCATAACAATAACAACCACCAAACCAACCAAAATCACCACAACCAAAACCAAAGCAACTACACCAAATACCAAGCACCACACCATAGACAACAATTCAACCAAACCTCTTCATCTTCCACCAATCAAGTTGATGAGCTTAGAGCCGCTATGGAGAAACAGGACGAGAGCAACAATGCTCAATTTGATGCCTTGGGCGCTCAATTGGCCAACCTTGCCGACATGCTTTCAAAGATGCCCATGCCCTCCTCCAACAACAACACCAACCAACCCTCAAGCTCTTCTAACCTTCCATCCCAACCCCTTCCAAACCCCAAGGGCGGTCTCAACGCCATCACTCTACGGTTGGAGACTACATTGGAGGAGATACTTCCTTGGGTCATGGAAGACGTTCACAAGGAAAAAGTGGTTATTGAAGCTCCGCATGAAGAAGAGGAGGTAGACAAAAGGCATGAGGAAGAAGGAGTAAGCTTTAAGGAACCCAAGAGGAAAGCTATAGTGGATGAGTCCATTCCTATCCCATTCCCTTCCATGGTGAAGAAAGCGAAGAAGACCCCGAAATTTGATTTGAACATGCTTCAAGTGTTCAAGAAGGTTGAGGTAATCATACCAGTTCTTGATGCTATCCAACAAATTTCAAAGTATGCAAAATTTTTGAAAGACTTGTGTACACACAAGGATAGGATAGGAGAGTTGGAGAGATTATCCTTGGGTAGTTCGATTTCTTCCTTGATGGAGCCTATTCCAAAGAAATATGGTGACCTTGGACCTTTTTTGGTGTCTTGTTGTATTGGTGGGCACACTTTTCATGACTGTATGTGTGACCTAGGAGCTTGCGTAAGCATCATACCGCTTTCTATCTTCATGCAGTTGAATTTAGCTCCATTAAAGAAGTCGGCAACGAAGTTTGCCTTAGCCGATAAAAGTGTGATCACTGTGATGGAAATAGCAGAAGATGTACTTGTGGCGATCAAGAACTTGGTCTTTTCGGTTGACTTTTACATCCTTGAAATGCCACCAACAGAAAATAGAAGCTCATCCTCCGTTCTACTTGGTAGACCCTTCCTTAAGACCTCTAAATTCAAGTTAGATGCCTTCACTGGCACATATTCCTTTGAGGTTGGAGACAAGACTATCAAGTTCAATTTAGAAGAAGCCATGAAGCATCCTCCCGAAGAGCATTCCGTTCTTCGATGTGATGTAATCAATGAAGTGGTAGCGGAAGTGCAAAAAAAAGATTACAACAAGTTATGCTACCATATTGTTGAAGGAACGAATGACCAAGAGGACGAACAAGAGAAAGTTGTTGAGAATGAACTCCACGAGCTTGATGAAAAGGAACCACAGCTTGAGGCAAAGAGTGAACTGAAGCCTCTTCCATCTCATTTGATGTATGCTTTCTTAGAGGACAACCAAAGGTTTCCGGTCATTATTGCTAGTGAGCTTTCTAGTAAAGAAGAAGGGAAGCTCCTAGATGTTCTGAGAAAGTACAAGAAGGAAATTGGTTGGAGCCTAGCCGATATTGTGGGGATTGACCATCACAAGTGCATGCATCGTATCTTTCTCCAAGAGGGAGCTCGGCCAGTTAGGCAATCGCAAAGGAGGCTCAACCCAACCATCCTCGATGTGGTAAAGAAGGAGGTCACTAGGCTACTTGATGCGGGTATTATATACCCAATTTCTGACAGTGAGTGGGTGAGCCCGGTCTAGGTTGTTCCCAAGAAATCGGGCATCACTGCTGTTAAAAAGAATGATGGTGAAGTGGTCACCAAGAGAGTACAAAATGCGTGGCGAGTGTGCATCGATTATAGAAGATTGAATGCCGCTACAAGGAAGGACCACTACCCTTTGCCCTTTATCGACGAGATGTTGGACTGTTTGGAGGGTAAATCCTATTATTGCTTTCTTGATAGATTCACTGGTTACTTCCAGATTCACATTGCTCCTGAAGATCAGGAAAAGACCACATTCACTTGCCCTTTTGGCACCTTTGCCTACAAAAGGATGCCATTTGGACTATGTAATGCACCTGCTACTTTTCAGTGGTGTATGACGAGTGTCTTTTCCGATCTAATGGAGAATTGTCTGGAAGTTTTTATGGATGACTTCAGTGTTTATGGAACTTCATTTGATTGTTGCTTAGAAAACTTGGCCAAGGTCTTAGCTAGATATGTTGACACTAACCTTGTCTTGAATTTCAAAAAATGTCTCTTTATGGTAAGACAAGGTATAGTGTTGGGACATGTAGTATCTAGTGAAGGTATTTCTGTAGACCCGGCCAAGGTCGATGTTATCACCACTTTACCTCACCCCTCATCTGTGAGGGAGGTCCGCTCGTTTTTGGGATATGCAGGATTCTACAGGCGCTTTATTAAAGATTTCAGCAAGATTGCTTTGCCATTATCGCGCCTACTCCAAAACGATGTGGACTTTGAGTTTGACAGTGCATGCATGAGTGCATTTGAAGAGCTAAGGAGAGTTCTTACCACAGCACCGATTGTGCGAGGCCCCAACTGGACGCTACCGCTTGAGATAATGTGCGATGCATCAAACCATACTGTAGGTGCCGCGCTTGCACAGCGCGATGGTAAACTCCCTTATGTCAGTGCTTACTCTTCTAAAATATTAGATGCAGCACAATCCAACTATACCACTATAGAAAAGGAACTCCTAGCTATTGTTCATGCTTTAGATAAATTCATATCTTATTTGCTAGGGTCCAAGATAGTGGTATACACGGATCATGCAGCTTTAAAGTACTTATTGACAAAGAATGAGTCAAAACCTAGACTCATACGTTGGATCTTGTTTTTGCAAGAATTCGACATTGAGATTAGGGACCGAAGTGGGTCTCAAAACATAGTTGCGGACCATTTAAACCGCCTTGAGAATTTAAAATTTGACCCATTTCTGATCGATGACTCATTCTCATTGGATAGTTTGCATGCAGTGTCGGGTAGCTTTCCTTGGTTTGCACCAATGGCGAACTACTTGGTTGCAAAAATCTTCCCTCCTAACTTTTCTAAACACCAAAGAGACAAGTTGAAGAGTGATTCCAAATACTACATTTGGGATGACCCTCACTTGTGGAGGAGGGGAGTGGACCAAGTAATTTCAAAGATGTGTCCCAAAATCTGAAATCCAACCCATTCTTGAAGCTTGCCATTCATCCGAATGTGGTGGCCACTTTGGCCCACAAAGGAAGGCTAAAAAGGTGTTGGATTGTGAATTATGGTGGCCAACCCTATTCAAGAATGCTAACCGGTTCTGTGTGTCTTGCCATCAGTGTCAGAAGTTGAGAAACACGTCCTAAAGGGATGAGATGCCTCAGCAACCTATATTGTTCTATGAGATATTTGATGTATGGGGCATTGACTTTATGCGACCGTTTCCCAACTCAAGTGGGTATCTATATATTCTGTTAGTGATTGACTACGTGTTAAAGTGGGTAGAAGCAACACCTACCCGCCTTGATGACGCCAACACCGTCATTTCTTTTATTAGAAATAACATTGTATGCCGTTATGGGTCGCCACGAGCAATCGTGAGCGACCAAGGATCCCACTTTTGTAACAGGAAAGTAGAGGCACTGCTCAAGTGCTATGGAGTATTGCATAAGGTTGCCACTGCTTATCACCCACAAACCAACGGACAAGCAGAAGTGTCCAACCGGGAGATTAAGAGAATCTTGTAGAAAGTGGTCAATCCACAAAGGAAGGATTGGAGCCTCCGGTTAGGAGATGCACTATGGGCGTATAGGACGGCCTACAAGACTCTGTTGGGGATAAGTCCCTTCCGGATCGTCTATGGTAAGGCATGCCACCTTCCGGTAGAGATTGAACATAAAGCCTATTGAGCGGTAAAGCAGTGCAACATGGATTTAACCAGGCGGGTGTAGCCAGGAAATTACAGCTAGAGGAGGTCGAGTGTTTGAGGAACGAAGCATATGAGAATGCTTGGATTTCCAAGGAAAAGACTAAAGCATTTCATGATCATCACATCCAGAAGAAGGATTTTCGAGAAGGTGATGAGGTTCTCCTCTACAACTCTAGGCTTAGATTCATGCCTGGCAAGCTCCGTTCTAGATCGGAAGGACCTTTCAAGGTGAAGGAGATAAAGCCCTATGGGGTGGTGGAATTGTTTGATCCTAAAAGTGAAGCAACTTTCAAGGTGAATGGACATAAAGTGAAAAAGTACCATGGCTACAAGCTCCCAAAGGAGCTAGAGGTGTTCCTACTAACGGATGCACCTAGAGGAGGAGAAGCTTGAGCGACTGACCGTCCAACTTAAGGACGTTAAAGAAAAGTGCTTGGTGGGAGACACCCCACTAGGGTAAGATCTTCCTTGTGTATACCTTCTTGCTTTTAGCTCTAGATTTTTGTACATTCTATGACTTTTTGATGTTGTTGATTGCATAGGAATGCTAGTTTTGTTGATCTTGTTGGATACTAGGATGTTTATATAGATTTCATTATTTTGGTATGGATCAATTGTTGAAGCAGAGAGAATGCTATATTTTGGATAGTGCATGAATTTGTGAGTGTTTTCTTGATTACTAGTTTAAACACCTGCCAAGAATATGTTAGAATAGCCCTTCTTATGTTAAAAAAAAAACAAGGAAAAAGGGGCATCCGCACACATGCGCCGGTCGTGCGTTTCATACTTCGGGTCCAAAAACCCAAGAGTTATGCCCACCTTGTGCCCACTTCATGCCAGGCACCCACGTGCCAGCGCACATGCCGCCTGCGCGCCCCTTGCAATTTGGCCATCGACGCGCAAGTGCACTGTGCGCCCGCGCGTCGATTTTGCAATTTGAACTCCCTGGTACAAAAACCTGAGAGTTGTGCCAAACGTGTGCCTTTCTTGTGCCCGCGACTGACACGCAAGCGCACTTCACGCGTCCGCGCCGATCGCCACCTTTACCAGGCACGCGTCCGCGCACTTTGCGCGCTCGCGCTGCCTGTGCTGCTTGCCAACTCTGGTACAAGAAAACTGAGAGTTATGCCTACTTTGTACCAACTCTGTGCCAGGAGCCCAACTGTCTTCACACGTACGCGCCGTTGACGTATACGCGTCCCTCACTCAAACCTCACCGACGCGCCAGCGCACCACGCGCGCGCGTGCCGATCGCGCGAACTAGTTTTAAAGCTAGCGCGCCCTGTTCTGTCCCTCTCCCACCTTCTTTCTTGTTTCTTTCTTCTTCTTTCTCCATCACCTCTCTTCTCTTCTTTCTCTTCCACAACCCACCACCGTCTCTGGCTACTCATCGGCGACCACCATCACCTCCGGTAGCACTACATCTCTTCTATTTCTTTCTCATTTTCACAAAGAAAAAATTCTACCTTGATTCTTTTACACTTCTCAAGGTTCTACTTCTTCTATATCTCAGCTCTTACTCTCTTTGCATAATCTCTTTCTCTAGTTAGATGTTTCTTGTTGTTTCACTTATTTTCTCTTTTAGTTGCTTGATTATACTACTTACTTTTGTTTGTTTACTATTCCTTTCCTTACTTTTCCATGGATGTTGAATTTGAGTTTTAATTTGCTTTAATAGATCTTCTTGTTATCTTTCATTATCTTTGTCAGTAGGTGATGTTGTGTGATTATTGATATTTCATTTGGGCTTCTAATTGATTGAGTATCTCATTATTGCTCATTGCTTGATAACTGCACACCTAGTATTCAAGAAAATGCACAAATGCCATTTTGGTTTATTTTAATCATGTACCTTCAATTTGGTGCTTCTTCCTCACTCACTTGCTTTTTTTTCTAATTGCATTGATTCCACTTTACTTGCTTAGAGTGTATGCTTGCTAATTAGATACTCATTGAACATGACTTGCTCTTTGTTATGGATGCTTGAGATTATTCTTCTCATGCCATATTTCATGCTTTACTCCCTCTTGCATCCCATGCCAAGTGTTGTGTACCATGCCTCTATGATTATCTTGTTGCACTATTTCTTTCGGGCACTACCTTTCACTTGCATGTTTTTGTTGAGAGGATTTTTTGGGTTTAATGCTTTCCCTCTTTCCCCTCCTTTTTCAGGATAGCCACCAAGAAAGACAAGGAGAAAGCTTCAAGGAAACCAGCCGCAAGGAGGGCACCTCAAAGGTCAAACTCCAAGGTGCACTCTTCATTAGGAGCCAAACCCCTATCTAAGAAGGCGAAGGCACCCGCTCCTATTGATGAAATAGAGAATAGCAAACTGGCAAAGGATTCTTCAAGGTTCCCCAACCGCTTCTGTGAACTTGTGTTCCCCGCCATGGTTGAAAGGATCGTTTTTCAGGATGGCCACCAAGAAAGGCAAGGAGAAAGCTTCAAGGAAACCAGCCGCAAAGAGGGCACCCCAAAAGTCAAACTCTAAGGCACACCTTTCATTAGGAGCTAAACCACTATCTAAGAAGGCGAAGGCACCCGCTCCTATTGATGAAATAGAGAATAGCAAACTGGCAAAGGATTCTTCAAGGTTCCCCAACCGCTTCTGTGAACTTGTGTTCCCCGCCATGGTTGAAAGGAACTATCATGCCGAGCATGTACTCGCCCCGCCAGAGAATGGGAGTTTCTTCTGAGAAAACCACAAGAGATCAACCTCTCATGGGTGGTAGAATTCTACACTAACTACCATCTTCCCTCTCTTTAATTGATGTACGTGCGCTGGAAGCAAGTCCCAATTTCAGAGGAGGCTATTCAGCAAGTGCTTAATGTCTTACTAGTACCAGGTGACATGGATGGCTACCAAGAGGTCTTACGTCAGCGAGAGGAGTTTGGATTTGATTGGGACTCAATCCTTCGAGTCATTGCTGAACCAGAGACGTTTTGGACCCATGGTCGACTCTGGATGAGGCCCAAGTGCATTGACGCACGTTTCCTCACCGTAGAAACTAAAGCTTAGGCCCAGATCCTATCCCACTAAGTGCTACCTAGCACCCACAAGTCGTCCGTCAAGGCGGATCTCGCCTTGCTTGTTTGGTGTGTTCTCACGGAGAGACCGGTGAACATTTTGCTTCTTATCAAGCAAGCGATGGGTCAAGTCCATGCCCGGGGTAATTTGCCATTTCCAGCATTGGTATCTGATTTAGTCGCTACTGCGGGTGTTCCTTGGGAAGCCATGGACACAAAGGCTATAATTCCGGCTAAGGGCATAGCCTTGACATAGCCCTCCCATCTACTATTCCTTCCACCTCATCGTCACCACCACGGCAAAGATCCACCCATCAAAGGATAGAAGATCTATACCGAAAATTGATAGATATGAGCGGTGCAACCAACGCCATTACACTTACATCAAGAAGCTTCTGCGTTGTGTTACCCCTAGCATGGAGGAACCTGAAATATTCACGTTCACCTCAATCCCAAGTGATGGGAGCTCTGATGAAGGGGATGGTGAAGGTTCCGGTCCTGACCCCCTTTGCGCATTGTTGGTAGCACGGAGGACCGTGCTAAATTCTAAGTGTTGGGAGGTCATTCGACCGATCTCCATGGGTAACAATCTCTTCCCTTCAACACCCATGGATTTATCTTTTGCTTAGTAGTTAGTACATTGCATTTGTAGTTAGTCTTTCTTGTAAATACCATTTGCATGATAGTTAGTCTTTATAGAGTTACTTGGTCAAAATAATGACTTCTTCCCCAAGAAACTGTAATTTCGGGGTACCCTACCAATTTTGAAAAAAAAAATTTTGTGAAAAACTTGCTTCAAGAATGTATTTTGGAACATAGTGATTGAGCTAAGAACACAAGCATGTGAGTTTTGAGCCTGTTGTGTGGTTATATCTTCTAACCACTATTTCCCATTCTTGTGTGCATTATTCTCTCTCTATGATTGTAATCCTTGCTTTGTTTGATTCTATATGTCCATTACTTTGTGTATGAATGCATTTACATGATTGAGGCCATCATTTCAATAGTCACTTCTCCCAAACGGCCTTAACCCTTTTATCTACCATTTCTAACCAATTTTGAGCCCATGATAAACCATTTTTTGTTCTAAATAGAGCACATGAACAACCTTAAGCGAAAAACAATGAATGTCCCTAGATTTGGATCCTTGATTAGCTTAGGTAAGTGGAGGTGTGTATCATTCAAATGGGAGGGTGTACTTGGAAATTTGGGTAGTTGTAAAGAGGTGTATTTGTAATTGTAATTAAAAATTATGGAATTTGGGAACATATTCATGTATTGAATGATTGAACCATATGCATTGAAACTTTTGTACATGAAACCCCAAGAAAAAGGGGACCAAAAAGGAAAAATTTTGTGTGTACATATGAGAATGTAAGAAAAAGAAATAGAAAAAAAATTAGAAGAAACAAAAATATGGAAAAAGAGAAAGCAATGAAAGGGGACAAAAATGCCCAAGACAAAGTAATAATAACAATGCATATGGGATGTGAATTGAAAAGAATGCATGAGTATGCAAAAAGTGAAACGCATGGGTAGCTAGGTATTGTATTATAGTTGTATAGGTTGTTCTATGTGTCTAGTGGGATCTTAGGTTAATCAAGGATTCAAATTTTAAGCTCACTTGACCATATACATCCTTACCTTCACCCTAGCCCCATTACAACCCATGAATAAGACCTCATGATATTTGTAAGCATGCATTAAGTAATTGTTGATTGTTAGATGAAAGACAAATCTTGGAAAGCATGATTAGGAGAGGAATTGAGTGACGAACCCTATACACTCGAGCGAATAGAGAGGATACACTTCCGTTGAGGGTTCGATGCTCAACTCCTTGTTCCCGGCTTTCACAAGCATTCATCTAGCAAGTTATATACACTTCATAGTAATGTTCAAATTGATAGGATTTAAGAACTAGATTTTATTTTCACCCCGTATGCTCATATGTGTTCTTGGAGGATAGATTTATCCTTGACCAAGTAGATAGATAATCTTACATTAGTTGCATGCATTCATTTAGGAAATTTGCACTTCATAAACCCTTTCTTACCATGATCTTTGGTCTTTTTATTTTTAAGCATGAGGACATGCTTGGTTTAAGTGTGGAGAGATTTGATAAACCCCAATTTTGTGGTTTATATTGTGTAGAATTTGGGGGGTTTTGTCAATATTTTTCACACTTATCCACAAGAATTGCATGGTTTTGTGTTCTCTTTCTAATATTGCTCCATGATGAAAAACATGCTTCTTTTGCCTTAAAATTGCTATATTTTGATCCTCTTTTATTACCATTCGATGCCATGACGTGTTTGTTGAGTAATTTTAGAATTTATAGGGCAAGAATGGCCTAGAAGAGAGAAAGAAAGCATGCACAAGAGGAAGGAACATGAAGATTTGGATTTTGGGAATTTCAGCATAGGCGCGCACGCGCACCTCGCGCACACGCGTGGATGTGGACAGCTGGAAGCGGCGCGCGAAGATTGGCGCATCCGTGCGGATTAGAGAAATCCACAGTGGCTCGCACGCGTACATGGCGCGCACGCGTGGATCGCAAAATCAATCGGCACGCACGCACGCATGGCGCGTATGCGCGACAAGCTGCACGTGACCTCATTAAAGAAAATCGTGCCTGGTGATTTTTGATGCTCAAGAGGCCCAAATTCAAGCTGGTTCTGCATGGAAAAGACCCAAGGATGCTAGGGGAAAGGGGGATCATTCATTCACACTAAGACACAATTTTTAGCTAGTTTTTAGTTTTTTTGGTTCTTCAAGAGAGAGAAACCCTTGTTCCTCTCTAGATCTAGTTTGATTTGATCTTCCCTTATCGAATTCTGAATTGGATCTTGTTAATTACTAGTTTTAATTGCTTAATTTGAATTCCTTAGCATAATTTTGTTTAGATCTTGTGTTAGATTTATTTTTCTTGTCAATTGTCATTTTATACTGGTGCGCAGAAATTGTGATTACACTTTAATTATGTAAAATTCATCGCTCTTTCTTTCCCTGGTAATGGCGCCAAAAACATGATGCCAATACCATGGTTCACAACTTCGCACAACTAACCAGCAAGTGCACTGGGTCGTCCAAGTAATACCTTACGTGAGTAAGGGTCGAATCCCACGGAGATTGTTGGTATGAAGTAAGCTATGGTCACCTTGTAAATCTCAGTCAGGCGGATATAAAATAGTAATGGGGTTTTCGAAAATTATTAATAAAATAGGGATAGAAATACTTATGTAAATTATTGGTGAGAATTTCAGATAAGAGAATAGAGATGCTTTCGTTTCTCTGAACCTCTGCTTTCCTGCTATCTTCATCCAATCAGTCTTACTCCTTTCCATGGCTGGCTTTATGTGATACATCACCATTGTCAAAGGCTACTTTCGGTCTTCTCTCGGGAAAATGAT
>NC_029785.2:99460839-99469149 GCF_000816755.2 Arachis ipaensis | reverse complement strand
TTTCCGGATTCTCTTGAATGCCGCCATCATTCTAGCTTACACCACGAAGATTCCGATTAAGAGATCTAAGAGATACTCATTCAATCTAATATAGAACGGAAGTGGTTGTCAGGCACGTGTTCATAGGGAATGATGATGATTGTCACGTTCATCATATTCAGGTTGAAGTGCGAATGAATATCTTGGAAGTGAAATAAGATGAATTGAATAGAAAACAGTAGTACTTTGCATTAATCTTTGAGGAACAGCAGAGCTCCACACCTTAATCTATGGAGTGCAGAAACTCTACCGTTGAAAATACATAAGTGATAATGGAGTTCATTGGTCTCGGCCCCAGAAGGGAACCGTAGTAACCAAGACTATGAATACAATGATAAAAAGTTCTATTTATAATAAACTAGTCACTAGGGTTTACAGAAATAAGTAATTGATGCATAAATCCACTTCCGGGGCCCACTTGGTGTGTGCTTGGGCTGAGCTTGAGTGTTGCACGTGTAGAGGTCCTTCTTGGAGTTAAACGCCAGCTTTTGTACCAGTTTGGGCGTTGAACTCCACTTTGCAGCTTGTTTCTGGCGCTGGATGCCAGAATTGGGCAGAGAGCTGGCGTTGAACGCCAGTTTGTGTCATCTAAACTTGGGCAAAGTATGGACTATTATATATTGCTGGAAAGCCCTGGATGTCTAATTTCCAACGCAATTAGAAGCGCACCATTTCGAGTTTTGTAGCTCCAGAAAATCCACTTTGAGTGCAGGGAGGTCAGAACCCAACAGCATCAGCAGTCCTTCTTCAACCTCTGAATCTGATTTTTGCTCAAGTCCCTCAATTTCAGCCAGAAAATATCTGAAATCACAGAAAAACACACAAACTCATAGTAAAGTCTAGAAATGTGAATTTAACATAAAAACTAATGAAAACATCCCTAAAAGTAACTAGATCCTACTAAAAACATACTAAAAACAATGCCAAAAAGCGTATAAATTATCCGCTCATCATATACCCATTTCATGAATCTTGTGAATCTTGAATTGCTAATGTTATATTGATGATTTTCATGATTAATTGTGTTGTTTGAGTGATTGTATGTTGATAATTGTTAGTGGGTACTTGTTAATTTCAATTTAATTGCACTTTGAATATGCTTTTTAGTGATGCTTACCATATGTTTGATGAAATGTTTCCTTTGATTATGGAGTAGTTCTTTTTACTCTTGGCCTAGGCTAAGGGAATTAGGTAAACTTGAGTCATTGGGTCTAATGGATTTGATGATTTGAGAACCCTTAGTGGTCAATTTTATAACCATTGACACTAGCCTACTACTAAGTCAATTAGTAGCTAGGTTGGACCTTATGGGTTGATGTTGACTAAACCATTTAACATACTTCAAGTATAGAAGTAGAATTAATGAGTTTGGTTCCTCATAATTGTCAAGATATGGTTATTAGACAAGGATAGTGACCCTAATTCCCATATCTAGCCAAGAGTTGCTTAATCATTCATATTTGAAAACCCAAAAATCCTAATTTCTTTGTTTTAGTCATAGTTATTTGTTTAGTTTTAGAGTAGAATTATATTGGATGTTATCTTATTATTTTGGAATTACTCACATCTTGCTTTAGTCGTTTGAATTAGTTTCTTGCACTTCAAGATTACTTGCTTGTTAGAATCCTTAATGTAATTGCTTGCTCATGATTTGCAACCCCAAAATTCTAACCAATGTTGATGCACATGTTTGCCCATTCCTTGTGAGACGACCCGAGGTTTGAATACTTCGGTTACTTTTATTGGGGTTGAACTTGTGATAACCAATTCCTTCGAAATTTGATCTGCGGATTATTTGTTGGTTGAGGGCTATACTTGCAACGCGAAAATCTTGTGAAATTCCTTACCGATGGTATTCCGCCCCCATCAAATTTTTGGCGCCGTTGCCGGGGAATGGTTGCAACATATGCCTTGATATTGGTTATGTGAATATGTGAATATTGTAGATAGTTTACTTTCTTTCAATACTTATCTATAGTTTAGATTTCTTTTGTATGTGTGCTATGAGTCCCAAGTTTGATGACTCGGTCTCAACCAAATTCTAGCTTAGTCGAGTTTGACCCTGAGATTGAAAGAACTTTGTTACACACTCGGCAAGCTAGACGGCGGTTGGACTATACGGCTAGTACTTCGGCCTCTCTTGAGGAACATACCGAATCACTAGACGGTACTAAGAGTGACTTGGAGTCCGCTACTTCCTATTCTTTTGTTGGCACTACTAATACATCTTTGCATCCTACAGGTGAACCATACATGGCGGAGCCACGACGGATCACTTTACATGAGCAAGGAGCTCCGGATATCATACTTCAACCTTTGCAAGCAATGTATCCCAACCTTGATCCAAACTTTGAGTTGAAGAGTAGCTTGATACATCTACTTCCTAAGTATCATGGGTTGCCGTGTCAAAACGCCATCTGACATCTAAGAGACTTTCAAGTTGCTTGTTCTACGGCTCGAAGGCATGGAGCCGATGAGTTGGTTATTATGATTTTTGCCTTTCCCTTTTCTCTTGAAGGGCAAGCAAAGACATGGTTTTATTCGCTACCGGATGAGATTGTGACCAATTGGGATTTCTTGAGCAGAGAGTTTTTAGATAAGTTCTTCCCACCGGAGAAGACCGATTACGTCCGGAAGGAGATCTCGGGTATAATGCAAAGGGACCAAGAGAGTTTATATGAGTATTGGACTCGGTTCAAGAGGCTATTGGAATCTTGTCCACACCATGGATTGAACACTCCCTTTGTGTGGAAGATAGAAGATTGCTTACCACTTCTAGTGGCGGATTATTTGTTGGTTGAGGGATATACTTGCAACGCGAAAATCTTGTTAAATTCCTTACCGACGGTATTCCGCCCCCATCATAAGTCCAAAGCCACAGTTATCATAAAGGAGTCTGGGACATATTTAATAAAATATAGCAAAAAACCCTCCTAAATTCAGATATCAACCTGTCATTGCCGGAATAATGCTTTGACATTGTTGTCCTCTTCTTGCAGTGCAAACTCAGCATCGAATAATGCTCCTTTAAGATCCCCTAATTTTAATTTACAGGTATACAAAATTGTATAGCAGAAAAACAACATTAAAGAGAAGCACAAACACAACAGAGAAAAAAAAAAGGGGTGGCAGAGGGAGAGAATCAGGGCCGCGACAAGTCCGGCAAGGACCACTGACACTGTTCCTTGTAACAAACTAGAGGGAATTATAAGAGATGATCATTGGTTAACAAAAGAGGAGAGTTGGTCAGAGAAGTTTAAAATAAGTTGTACTAGTACTAAACCATTCTTTTGCATCCAAGTTTTGAAACATAAAGAAAAATGTAACACCCTACCACACAGAGCCTTATGCTTAAGTCATAAGACAAAGGTGGTGAGGTATTACGACCTCTAGTAAATAAAATTTAGTACGTATAGTATTGTGAAAAATATTTATAACTAGGAGCTTTTGAAGAAAAAGGGATAAAACAAAACCGTTAAATAGAAAATCACAACACTCAGATCGATAACGTAACAAAACCGACCAAAGATAGACTAACGTGAAACCATAAATAAAAGAGTGCCAAAGATACGAATATCAAGACTCAAGACCCGGTTTGCGAAGATAACCGGGCCGAGCATAAAAGTATACTTTTATGAATAAACATAAAGTAGGAAACCCAAGGGAAACCCCAAGGACAAGCTAACAGAACCTGTTCTCCAAAACAACCTCTAAGAGGAGTCAAACAGTATATATATACATTATTTAGTGGAGATAAAAGTATCTAAGTGAAAACATGAAACAAAAGTAAAGTCCCAAAAATAAAGGATCTTCGGTAATTCGGAAGTCTCCAGTATGCCTCAGCGAGAAGCCTCACGCCCTGCATCTGAAAACCACAAAATCCACATGGGTGAGAACCGGGGGTTCTCAGTATGGTAACAGTACCCACATATCTAACATGTAATGTCCTGGGAAAGCCGAAGGCAATCCTAAAACTTCCACTAGATAAATCAAAGCTTATAAACAGAAAAAACCATAAATGGCAACTGACTAAAGATCTTCAGTCTAACTAACATTCCCCTTTCCAAGTCCTGCAGACCTCTCAACCACCAACAGTAATGTAATATGGCAAACACAATTATATCGGACCAGAAGATATACAGATAGGAAGCAGATATGACATTTAGACAATTAGCAGATAATATGCAGTCAATTAGGCAAATCCAAACAATTCACATAGTATGCATATGATGAATGCCTGTCCTAATGGCTGATGATATCATCTGTCGGTTATATAGCCAACTCGACAAGTCCTGGTAGCTAACCATTGGACTGTCCCTCTGTTGTGCATCCCCACTCGAGTTATACTCAATCATAAATCATAATTCATATCCAATACCCTCAGTGGTGTATATTCACGGGGCAAGCTCATCCAGAAATTTCACAGTGTCCGGCCACACTTACGACATAGGGTCAGCAGAGTATCGAGTCTCCACCTGGAGCACATGGTGGCTAGCCACTGCTTTCTCCCAGGAGAACTCGATCTCAGATAGTGGAAGTGCAACATTCACATTTCATTCAATACGTATATATATAATCATACTTAGCCATAATTCAATAATAGCTCAGCCATACTCGGCCATATCTCAGCCATTCGGCCCATAATACAATCCATAACCAGCCAATTCATTAACAATTACAGCCCTTCGGCTCATGGCATATAAAGCACTTCCACATTCATCCTCCGTATCTCATACAATGATCCTTGATCATCATTCATCATTAATTCTCCTCTTTCTTCATTCACAAGCTACCACATTTGCTAGCCCTTCTCATTGCTAGGCATATCATCAAGTTTTAAGATATAAGGGGTGAGATCGGAGGCTTAGAAGTCTGAAATTTAGCTTTAAAAACTAAAAAATCAACCTTGGGGTGAAAACAGGGTCACATGTCACGTCGCCCACGCGCACACGTGGAATGCATCAAAACACAGCGACGCGTACGCGTGGGTGCGTTTTGTGCCCCACGCACAAAACTGGCACAACTCTCGGAAATTTCGGCTGGGCAACTATTTTAGCCCTTCGACGCGTACGCGTAGACCATGCGCACGCGTGGGTAGTGAAACTTTGAAAACAACGCGTGTGCGTCGGCCACGCCTACGCGTGGGAGTGCTTTCTGCCAAAAATTTTTCTAAGTTAAAAGCTGCATAATTCACAGTTTCAAACCCCAATCTTTCGACGGGCATAACTTCCTCATTTCAAATCATTTTTCACCCATTCTTCGAACGGCATAGAAATCTCGGATACAATTTCATTTCTAAATAAGTTTGGCACAAAACGGGGATCCGGAGTCCAAGTTATGCTCCGTCAAAGTATGTCCCAAAACCACATTTTCATATAAAACCACAAAGTTCTATTTTCAAAACAAACCAATTCCAACCCTTTTTGAAATCAACCAAAACATACCAAAAATCAACATGAAGCCTTCTCAACTCATACATGAACATTTTTACCAAATCATGACCCACAATTCCATCATTTTAATCAATCTCAACCAAGTAACTCAACTTCAAAACACAATATCATGTTATACATATTTTCTCATCCCAATTCCCAACAATACCATTTCCAATCAACCATCAATACACACAATCAAATTCACCCACACCATCAATATGGCTTCACCCACAATTCAACCTCAATCAATCATTAATCATATATCAAAACATGCATATCTCTCATGCATCACACCATCAATACATCAATATTCATAATCACATACTTAACCACATAATTTATCTTAACCATTCAACAACATCAACCATTCAAAACCTATCTTAGGGTCTCTAACCTAAGTTTTCACACCACATTATATTTTAGATACAGAAAATCAAGACCATACCTTAGCCGATATTTCCGCTCAACCCGGAGCATTTCCAAACCACTTTTTCACAAGCTCACCAAGATCCAACACCTCAAAGAACATATTTTTAGCACACCAAAATCCTTTTCCAACCTTTCCAAAATCTCAATCAAGTTTTAATATTCACATACACACTACCTAAGCCACAATTATCACACCCAAACACAACAACACAATACCCAACATCATAAATCAACAAATTCCACTAGAGTTGAGAATCTTACCACACTCAAGGATCAAAGAGACAATATTTCTCTTCTCCTTCAAGCTAGTTGGGGCCTATAACATCAAAGAGCCCAAAATCTCAACATTTTTTACCCAAAAATTCGAATTTAAGACTGAGAAAATTGGACTAATCTCGTGGATTACCTCAAGAATAAAGTAGTGGGTTTTGTAGAGTTCTTCGCGGTGAACACATGGCCGCAAATGGTGCGGCAATCGGAGCTCCGGATCAAAAGTTATGGTGGTTTGAAGATCAAATGAGAGGTAGAACTTTGAGAGTGTTCTTCCCCCATTCTCATACTATTTCAGCGTGCTTTTAGTATTAGTGAGGAGAGAGAGTGCTGAAATGAGGGCTTTAGGTTTAGTTTGGTTGGGCCAAGGGCCTAATATGGGTCCGGTTGGCCCGGTTTGGCCTGTTCGGTCCAATCTTGGGCCGATTTCTATAAAATTGGAATCAAAATTCTCGTTTTAATCTCCTCTATCATATTAAGCCATAAAAATCACATTTTTGACTTTCTAGAATAAATTCTCATTTATGGGCCAATTAGTCATTAATTAACCGGGTTTTAAAAAAAATATGCTTTATTTCACCCAAAACGACTATAAAATTTTGTTAAAATTAAGTAGAGTGACAGTGACAGAGGAAGCAAGTATACTTCTAATCCGTCCAAAAATTATAATAATCAAATATCAGTGCAAAAAGTAAAAGCAAAAAGAGAGCATTTAATGATAATAAGGTTCTAAGTTCTAAGTCTATATATTATTTATTAGAATGAGAGAAAGTTCTTATAACAAATTGGATTGATCCATGGAATAGATGAATTGTATTTACCAAATGACCCCCACCAACTCAATCAATGAATGAATTAACACGAATTGGTTCCCTGATGGACCATATAATGCATTGTTTTTATTTTGGTAATAATCGACTCATCTTTCTAAACAAGATAAACAAAGAGAAAAGGAAAATAAAGATGATGTCAACAAAAAGTATGGAACAATAACACAAACCTAAAGTATTTCACTCAGAGCCTCTTCAGGTGTCATTCTAAGACCTCCTTTTTCCTAAACCAAGCCGCTGAGATAGCACTGCTAATGAATACACATCAAAGTAAGGCAAAAGCAAAGCAAGTGAAACATTTCCTCTCAAATTTATAAAGTCATATATACTTTTAAGATCTACCTTGGTATCAGCTAAAGCAGAAACGATATAAAATCTATTTTTCTTGTCATGTTTGATAAGTATAATAGTTAGGAGAGAGCAATTTAATTGTAAATAAATTAATTGTTTGTTCATGTAGGTGCACAAAAACCACAAATAAATTAATTCATATTATGCAATAAATATGCATAACAACAAGTTATCCATGTTTGCTTCAACCATTTTCGCCTCTTTAGGTCACTAACAAAATTACCACAACTCCATTTTCCGCAGCATCGAGCACTTCATCATCATCATTGTGAAATGTTTCAACGATCGATCCCTTCCTCAGAAACCCTAGCTCTTGCAGTTTTAGTAGTTGTAGTTGCTATTTCATAAAATCTATCATGTATTCCGAAATTTTGGATCAATAATTAAGAGATCGAAGGAATTAGAGTAAAATATTTTCAAGGGAACAAAGTAAAAGAGGGAGAAGAACCTACCTCACGAGCTTGTGGGAGGAGAATCTCATAGCACAGTAGCTTGATGGACAAGATTGCCGGCGTAGGAGAATGCCACCGGAGGAGATCATCTTAGTAGGAGATGTCACCGGAGGAGACCGTCGCAGGAGGAGACCGTCGCAGAAGGAGATTGTAGTTGGAGGAGAGGTCACCAGGGAAGATCGCCGCTGAGGAAGACGTCGCCGAATAAGGTCGTCGTGGGAGGAGGTCTTTCGCCAGAGGAGATCGGTAAGAGAAAATCGTCACAGAGAAGATCACTGTGGTAGCGATTCAACCTTTGCGTTTCATCAGAAAATGAGAATTGGATTAGGGTTAGGCTTTTTTATATAGTAGTGATAATGGCGTTTTAAAACCACCAGAATCAACAAAAACCACCATTAAATGCAACTCAATTATGACAACAAGAAAAAATGCCATAACACCCTGATATTACGGCGGTTTTGTAAAACCGCCGTAATATTAATGTCATTTTGTGTCTTTTTTTTT
>NC_029785.2:99452530-99460316 GCF_000816755.2 Arachis ipaensis | reverse complement strand
AAGAACATTTTTTAATAATTCACTGCATTAGAAATATAAAATAATTAGTTTTTAAATTTTAACAAGGATTTAACTAATGTTAAGATTATTATAAGTAGAAATTTTAAAATTTTTTTACTTTAATACATGTAAAATTAAATCATTCTATTAAAATTTAAACTATATAATTTCTATAAAAACTTGTTTTCATTAGTAGGCTTATGCTAAACCTTCTTAACAAAACCAAAGTTATCAATCATTCCTTCATTTAGAACCTTTTTTTTTTTGGGCAGGTCCTTCATTTAGAACTTAAAAGGGGCATTCTCATTTTTTTGGGTCAATTGTGTAATAATTTCTCTAAAGTCTAAGTTCAAAAATGAAAATACTTTTTGTTTTTTTTTTTTTTTTTGGGTCTTGAAATGAAATACTCTTGACATATTGTCAAGTATGGAATGCGGGGTTAACGGTTAGACAATAGTTTTGTTCGTAAAGGGTAAACAATAAAGAGAGTACATGGTAAAACCCCTCCAACTATTTGGGCCTAGTCTTCTCCTCCAGTTGTTGTTAAGTTTATTCAAATAGCTATTTTTTAATTGAATTTTATTAAATCAGCCCAAACAATTGATTGGACAAGTTATTCGGGGTGATTGATGGTGAAAAGAGGATTTCATGTGTGTGTGAGTGTGTAACTTAAGATTGGGTTGTTCAATTCATTGAAAAAAAAAAAAAACCATCATAAAAGATATGGGTGTTGTGTAGGTATTGTTTTGTACTCCCAAAAAGAGAAACTTTAGCTCTGCTATATCTTTTATTTAAATAAACTTTTGTTCAATTTGGTAAGGGTTAAGTAAGATTTTGATCTCTAAAGTATAGGCAAATTTTTTTTTATTTTTAATCTTTTTTGCATACAAAATCGTCTCTAAAGTTTAAAACTAAGATTTAAAATTGTCCTTTTTACTTAAATATTAACATTTTGAACCAAATTATCCATAACAAAAAAAATTATAAAATAAAAAAAAGAAAAAAATAAGAAAAAGTGGAAGAAAAAAAGGAAAAAAAAGATGGGAAAAGGAAAGAAGAAGAAGAAGAAGTTGTCTATGATCCACTTTTGCCTCTGCTTTCACCACCACATCCGTACGATTTTAGTCCTTAAAGTAAGGACAATTTTAAAAACAAGTTAAACCTTAGGGACGATTTTTTGTGTAAAAAAAGGTTAGGAATAAAAAAAGTTTTCGACCTATACTTTAAGAACCAAAATCGTACTAACGTATTTGGTAATCATCAATTTTGGAATCATGGCACAAATGTTTATAAATACTTAAATAATATTCATTACAAAAGAAGATAATTCCATTAATAGAAGCCAGCAAATTTCTACACATTATTTGGCACTAATGATCACAGCTATACACTTGTACGGAAATAATTAGTTTAGTCCATACTTGATTATTGTTGTTATTATTATTATTATTATAATTATTAATATGTATCTTGTATCCAAAAGGGGCATTTAAAATTAATAAACATTAAGAATGAACAAGTTGGGCAAAGGTTGATGTAGAGTGTTCATGTCTCAAAGCAACAACCACACGTTCTTGTTTCTTTGGCAGTACATTTCTTTGCCGGAACTTTGTGGGGTTTTGCATTACAAGAAGACAGGCCTATCCACATGCCACGACCCGTTGAGAAGTAACATTTGCCTGTTAATCAGAGACAATTCACGAACAGGAGGCCACACTCACCATTAATGCTATGCTATTTTACCTGTATCCTGATATTATTCTTTTCAATCTCACTATGTTACCAACAGTATTTTTATCGATTTTTGTCAACTTTTATTTATAATTGTATTTAATAAAAATATTTTTATGGATGTGTCTAATAAAAATATCTTTTTTATAACTGTGTTTAATAAAAATATTTTTATAAATATATTTTTTGAATATGTCTCTTTATATATATAATTAAAATATAATAATTAATTATTATTGATAATAAATTGACAAATAATATGTTGGTACCATTTGGATTCTACCTATACAAATCATTTTAACAATGAAGGTCATTAGTTGGTAAAACGAAGTACTTAGTGTGAGAGATCTTGAGATGTTATTCTTGGGATTTGTGAAAGCTTTGGGAGAAGAGAATGATTGATCATAATTTGTAACAGAGAAATTAAATAATATAATGGTGTAATTTTTTAAGACTTGTGTTGTACACTTTTTTTTTCTTCAATTGACTTGTTTTTATATTTACACAATCAAGTTTATGCCAATAATATTTTACAGAATGGTATTTTTTTTAATTATTTCTTCTATAAAAAAAAGTGTTAAAATGGATAAGATAAAAAATTGTGAAATTGAGTTAAATCTCAAAGTGATACCTGAACTTGTAATCGAGTCTTAATCTCGTCTTTCAATTTACAATTATTCCAAATTTATTCTTGAACTTAACAAAAATAATTCATAGTTGTCCCTGAAGTATTTTCTGATGAATATTCACAAACAGAGTGATGACGTGTGTAGAGGGATACTATGGTGGACAACTAATGGCTATATTACATGGCACATGCAAGTTTTTAACTCAATTTATTTTTTATTGTTGGTTTATAATCCTAATCTCAATTTGAACTCCAGAAACTCACTTACACCATTAGAAGTCGTTTTCGTTCATTTCCTCCACCATTGTTAAGGGAGTTTTGAAAGATTGATGATGGGAGGAGGCAACAACGTGGTTGGTAGCTCCAGCAGCCGACGCTACGAGGGAAGCTGTGAGAGGAGAACGACCAGAAGTAGCCATTGATGCACCACTATTTTCGTGGTACATTTTATACTTAATTGAGTGGATTTTATCAACTTTTCTCACATTTATTAAATGAAATTGCATGTTTTCATGATTTTCTCCTAATTGTGGTTAAGTGTGAAAACATGCTTTTTAGGCCCTTAATTGCTAATTTTAATCCACCTTTGATTCCACTAGATGCCTTGATGTGTTCCTTGAGTGATTTCAGGTTTAAAAGGCTAGGAACGGATCAAAAGAATGAAGAGAAAAGCATGCAAAGTGGGAAAATAATGGAAAATCAAGGATTTGGGATGCATTCATCGACGCGCACGCGTAGCAGACGCGCACGTGTGGAATTGAAGTCGCATGGCTACACGTACACGTACATGACGTGTACGCGTGGATGGCAAAAATGCCAAACGACGCGTGCGCGTGACCCACGCGTACGCGTCGATGCTCGCACGTGACTTCATTATAGTGAAAACGCTGGGGGCGATTTCTGAGCTTCCCAGGCCCTGATCCAACTCATTTTCTGAGCCTATTACATGTGAAATTGAAGAGGAGTCAAAAGGAGGGGGAACACATAGTGGAGTTTGGATGATGATGCTTTAGTTAGTTTCTAGAGAGAAAACACTATAACAAATTCGGGCTGAGGCAACCCTTTAAAAACGTTGCTTATAATATGAGAAAGTATTGCCTTTGATAAAAGGCAACACTTTCCGACAAAAGGCAATGCTTTTTGGGGGGTTGGCTATCGGCCGTTACCTTTGGTCTAAGGCAACGCTTTTGTATATAAAGGGAACTCTTTTTTTGGCAACTTTCAAAAAACGTTGCCTTTTCTGCAAATAAAGTAACTCCACGAAAGGGTTGCCTTAGAACACCCAAACACAACGCTTTATATGAAATGCTATGGCAACACTTTTTACGAGTTGCTTTTTCATATACCTAAAGCAACACTTGTCCAGAGTTTTTTAAGTTGCTTTTTCATATACCTAAAGCAACACTTGTGCAAGTTTTTTTAAGTTGCCTTTTCATATACCTAAAGCAACACTTGTCCATGTTTTTTTAAGTTGCCTTTTCATATACCTAAAGCAACACTTGTCCAAGTTTTTTTAAGTTGCCTTTTCATATACCTAAAGCAACACTTGTCCAAGTTTTTTTAAGTTACTCCAGCTTCTTGGAGATCATCAAGTTTATCCTATACACACAAATATATGATATGTCTATTTTTAGTGATAAAAATTCAATGAAAGAATCCAAAACCTATTGATAACTAATAGGGATAGCAATCCAAAATAGCCATGAAAGAGCCATAAAACAGCAGTCCATGATAGCCATAAAACATGGTTGTAAATTGTCATAGAACAGCAATTAAATCAGCCATAAAACAGCCATGAAATAACCATAAAATAGCAGTCCATGATAGCCATAAAACATGCATAAAATAGCCATAGAACAGCATATAAATCAGTCATGAAACAAGCATAAAATAGCAGCCATGATAGCCATAAAATAGTCATAAGTAGATACTAAAACAACAAACACGATAGCCGTAAAACAGTCATAAAACAGCAATTAAATCAGCCATAAAAAAGAAAGCAGCAAGTCAGCAACCATGACAAACACAAAACAACCATAAAGTAGATACTAAAATAACAACCACGATAGCCATGAAGCAGCCATGAAACAGCCACAAAATAGATACCATAACAACAATCACGATAGCCATAAAATAGCAAAAAAATAGCATCCATGACAGTCATAAAACAGCAACTAAGACAAGAAAATTATAGAGTAACTTACAATCAAAGTGGCAAACAGAACAATCAATTGAAAAATAATAATCGATTCTATATGAACTAGTTAACTCAGCTAATTACGAAAATTAATTTTTTTTTATGAAGACATAAATTTCTAAGCAAAAGTAAGTACTTACAGCGCTTTGATCACTGAAAAAAGAGTGACATAAGTCGTTCTATTGACTATAAAAAAGTTTATTTCAAAAGGAACACCATGAATATAGATAGAAAAAACTTGCAGGCTCGTAGAAATATTAGTTCGAAAAGGCAAGATGCAGGTTAAAAGGAACACCATGATAAATTGCAGGCTCGCAGAAAAACTACAGGTTCGCAGAAATATTAGGTAGAAAAGGAACACCATGAATAGAGATGATAAAAAGGCAATATGTTTTAACTTTCAGCATGATAAAAAAATATTATTATTCAATGTTTTCTCCTTTCTCAATTTAAGGTGGAGAAAAACAATCAAATTCATAGAGACTAAGAGCAACTCTGCTTAATAATGCATCACTAAATGCTACTATAAAGTATTGACAAGCTAAAGTGCATGAATTCAATTCTTATTGAAAACCCTAGCATGGATTAAGCAGATAACAACAACCAAAGAAATAGCTAGATGTCCAGGGCCAAGAAGAAAAATGTTTACCTGATGGGTTCACATATAGCTTTGGCAACTGGAATTCCAAGAACTGGTGCAGCTCTACAATTGGGAGTTTACTGCAAGAATTAATGTAAAATCAGCATCAACATGTGTTTAAATATAATTTGTATATTAATTTTTAAATGTTAAGAAAAAGTGGTCAATTGAAATAACATATATATACAAGTACACTAAAAATTGACTAATATAAATATTTTGCAGTGGTTGCAAAATAAATTAAAAGAATTGGTTTTGTACATGCACTAAATGATTAGTTTGTGATGATTCAAGTTTTAGTAAACATTTTTTATTTTTTTTATTTTAAGTTTACAAAACTATTGATGTGATACTAGCTACATTATTGATAATAATATAGCTAGAAACTCATACTCGGTTTATATATATTAATTAATAGTAGTCCAGAAACTAAAACACTTTAACAATTACTCAAAAGTCAGCGAATTTGGACAGATAATAAAGGATTACAATTTCTTTGAAGTTTAACAAATAGAGCACCCAAATGGAAGCTGCATTAAGCAGTCCACTTGCTCTTTCCCCCAACCATGTTTTCACCCAACCACACATATATTGTAGTGTTTTCAATGCAAACCCCTAAATTCAGAATTATTAAGAAGCCCCAAAAAGACATGCATTCAGAAATTCGATTTACATACTAAAATTCAGAACAGTCCCAATTCTTCATTCACAATCAATGCATTCAGAATATTCATTCCATAGTAAAATTAAGAAGCTTTCTTACCAACCTGATGTTGAAAAAAATCTAAGTAAGAAGCAAAAGATGACTCTATACTTGATATATGCTTCCAATTTTGTTTTATCTAAGTTCATATTAATAGTTATAGAGAAAATCCAAGTCGCTTGGTGTAGGGCCTTAAAGATTACAATTCTATTTGTGTCCTACATGGGAATTAAAATTTGAGGCAAAAATTGTAGGAAAGGCAGAAAAGAACAACAAAATAAGAATTCAAAATGACGTGTCAGCATATTAACAATTCAAATAAAATTCAGTGTGCACCATACTTTTTGTGCACCAAACCTCCATCACCCACAAAAAAAAATCAGCTTGGTAACGACAAAAAATAGCTAGATGTCCAGGGTCATGAAAAAAATGTTTACCTAATGAGTTCACATATAGCTTTGGCAACTGGAAACTGGTGCAGCTCTTCAATTGGGAGTTTACTGCAAGAATTAATGTAAAATCAGCATCAACATGTGTTTAACTATAATTTGTATATTAATTTTTAAATGTTAAGAAAAAGTGGTCAATTGAAATAACATATATATACAAGTACACTAAAAATTGACTAATATAAATATTTTGCAGTGGTTGCAAAATAAATTAAAAGAATTGGTTTTGTACATGCACTAAATGATTAGTTTGTGATGATTCAAGTTTTAGTAAATATTTTTTATTTTCTTTATTTTAAGTTTACAAAACTTTTGATGTGATACTAGCTACATTATTGATATATACCAGAGCCTCGCAAATATACCAGAGCTACATTATTGATAATAATATAGCATTAGAAACTCATATTCGATTTATATATATTAATTAATAGTAGTCCAGAAACTAAAACACTTTAACAATTACTCAAAAGTCAGTGAATTTGGACAGATAGTAAATGATTACAATTTCTTTGAAGTTTAACATATATATATATAATTTAACAATAACTCAGTGGTATATATCTGATTTAATTTGTTAAACTTTAGCAGGAAATTGATGAGGACTACAATTTCTTCCCGGACCTGGATTTTGATCTAGTCGATGAAGAAGATTTGCTTTCACATGAGTTAATTGCAAGTGAGGATCTTCAAGAGAAGTCTGCACTACAGGTATTAATTAATTATTTATTAGTTACTAAATTTTTTCTTGCAAAAATATTCCATAGAGACTGAAAATTATTACAGATTTTTCCATGATACTTTTTATTTTGATTCCCTGCTAATTGCTAAATAACACCATTCACAGGGCATGAATGTGGATTTCTTAGGATTAGAGGCACAGCCAAGAAATAGCAAGATGTCCAGGGCTAAGAAGGAAAATGTTTACCTGATGGGTTTACATATAGCTTTGGCAACTGGAATTTCAAGAACTGGTGCAGCTCTTCAACTGGGGGTTTACTGCAAGAATCAATGTAAAATCAGCATCAACATGAAATCCATGATATCACAGCTTTATGTATTACTAAAATTCAGTACATTCAGAACATTCCCATAGCGAAAATTTAGAATAAATGCATTCAAAAATTCTATTTTCATACTAAAATTCAGAACATTCCCAATCTTCATTCAAAATCAAAGTATTCAGAAAATCCAATTCATAGTAAATCAGAAAATCCAATTCATAGTAAATCAGAAAATCAGAAGCTTCTTACCAAGCAATACGTAGAGGAGGCAGAAGGGGGTTATCGCTGCATGTAGTATTGTCTGAGCTTGCGAAGAGGAGGAGGCGAGACAGGGGAAGAGGAGGAAGAAGGAGAGCGGTTTCTCGAAGGTGACTGCGACGCGGAGCTGAGACAGGAGGAGGAGAGCAACTCGCCGACGCCTGTGGAGGAGAGCA
>NC_029785.2:99435550-99451254 GCF_000816755.2 Arachis ipaensis | reverse complement strand
TAGAAGGAGAGGGGTTTCTCGAAGGTGACTGCGACGCGGAGCTGAGACAGGAGGAGGAGAGCAACTCGCCGACGCCTGTGGAGGAGAGCAACTCGCCGACGCCTGTGGAGGAGAGCAACTCGCCGACGCCTGTGGAGGAGAGCACCGCGCCGTCGCCGACAGAGACCTGATCTCGTACGCGAACGAGACTTGCTACCGTTCGTGTCGTGCCGTCTGGGTCGAGACCTACTGCCGTTCGTGTCGCGCCGTCTGGGTCGAGACCTGCTGCCGTTCGTGTCGCACCGTGAGTTAGGGCTTTTCCCTTTTCTTCGAACGGTGGGTGGCAGTGAGGAACGAAGCAATGGAAATGTGACCTATCTAGTAGCTTTTCTTTTTTTTACTAAGTTATTTGATTGGAAAATAATTATTTGGAGGGAATATGATTAAAAGTTTCCCTCTAAAATTTTTAGCTATGAATGATTTTAGGCAACTTTTTATAAAAGTTATTTATTCAATTTTTTTTATAACCCTTATAAAATGTTGTATTTTTATTTAAAAATGTTATCTTTAATATTTTATATTGTAATATTTTTTAAGTGTTGCTTTAAATATCAAAGACAACAATTTTTGTGGGTGGCCAAAAAATTTGTTATCTTTGTCTTACTCAAAGGCAACTCTTATAACATGTTGTATTTTCCTATCTAAGACAACTTTTATTAAATGTTGCTTCGAATAAGAGTTACCTTAGGCCAAAAATGTTGTAGTGGAAGCTCTCTCTTCTCTCTAGAATTAGGTTAGAGATAGATTAGGATTTCTTAGATCTAGGTTTAATTCATGCTTTGATTTTCTTTTGCTTTCTAATTTCTTGTTCTTCTATCTTTGCTTCTCTAGTTTAGCATTTCATTCCTTGTAATTGTTTACTTTTTTTGTTGATGCACTCTTGTCTCTTCTACTTCTCTTTAATGCAATTCATGTTTGGTTTCCTTTATTGTTGATTTGCTTTATTGTTGTTAATTCCTTACTTTGAGTAGCTGTAGATCTATATTTCTTGCAATTTTATCTTGCTTTTCTTTGTGCCTTCCAAGTGTTTGATTAAATGCTTGGAAGGATGTTAGAGTAGATTTTTCTCCTCTTGGCTTCGGTTGAGTAATTAGAGACTCTTGAGTTATCAAACTCTTTTGTTGATTGATAATCGGAAATTGCTAATTGATTTGCATGACACTAACTCTAGTCTTTCCTTAGGATTTGGCTAGGACTTGTGGACTCAAATTGATTATCTCTACTTGACTTTCCTTCATAGTTAGAGGTTGACTAAGTAGAGCAATGGACAATTCTCATCACAATTGATGATGATAATGAGGATAGGACTTCTAATTCTCATTCCTTGCCAAGAGCTTTCTTAGTTATTAGTTTACTTCTTTGCTATTTACCTTTCATGTCTCTTATTCAAAACCCTAAAATATGCATCTCATAACCAATAACAAGAACATTTCCCTGTAATTTCTTTGAGAGACGACCCGAGGTTTGAATAATTCGGTTAGTTTTATTAGTTTTGAACTTGTGACAAACAATTTTTTGCATGAGAGGATTATTTGTTGGTTTAGAAACTATACTTGCAACGAGATTTCATTTGTGAAATTTGATACCATCAAAAATCCGTTCATCAGCCATGAACAACTTTCAGAAAGGTGGGGGTGTGGTAGTCAACCCGTCCTCAAATAATGGTCAGGAACATATGTGAATTTAGGGAGGTCATTTTTTGGTTGTTCAAACTATGATGTAAGTGTGTTTTGTTAATCTAGCTAGGCTAGTGTTGTTACTTATTCAATATGTAATTTATTCTCCATAGTTCTTTAATGTGGTTGCAAAGTGTTGGTAAGAGGTAGTATGCTCTCTTTATCTGGGCTAACAAAGTTTAAGATGAAGGAAAATTTAGTGGTAGAACAAATCCTGGTTTTGAAATAGATGAATGGAGGTTGAAATTTATATGGAAGAATGGGAGTTTAGAATCTGAAGTTATGACTTTAAAATTAGCATTTTATTGTATCTGCTAGCAATTGTTGGACTGTAATATTAATTGGAAAATCGTAAATGTGAGCAATTGTATATCCTACTTGTACCTATGATGACATCAATACAATTGTCTTTTGTGCTTTTTCGTCAATGTTGGTCAGAAAACATAATCTCAATCTAGAAGAAGAATCAAACTATGAAACAATAATAAAAAGAAAATCACCATTACCATCATCAAGTGTATCTCAAACTTAGTCTGTGTGATTCTATACACCATCAAAAAAATATAACATGCCATATAGAGTGTATAAAAGGCAAATCTCTAATACCAATATATAGAGGTTCTAACATAGACTTAGTAACATATACATGGAGTCATGAATACAAAAGACAAATCTCTGACATTAAAATGACACAAACAACAAACATTTCCATAAGTAATTTCACTTCTTGCTTTAGATTTCATCTCTACCTCAAGGTGTAGTTCCCAAATCGTGCACCTTCTCTAAAAATAGGAAGCACGTCATCGTCATCAATCTTACCCAGCTTATCCTTCAAATTAGGAGGTATCTTCATTTCCTTCGAATGCCTTGAATCTGCCCTATCTAAATCATCATGGTATTCATCATGAGCATCATAAACCTGAAAATTAGGATTAATCTCTCCCACAATCCCAAAGAATAGTTCATCATCATTACCTGAATCATCGTCCTCGGGCACCAATCCAGGATCCTCTTGAAGTGTTTCCTTCATCAGTTTACTTAAAATGATCTTTTTGTCCGTGTTTTCTCTAACCAGTTGTGAATTGGTCACTGATATTGGAGAAGATTTGTGGTGCACGAATTTGTGATCTCAACGGCGCCAAAAACTTGATACGCACGATTGTAATCTCAACTCCTTTTCACAACTCCGCACAACTAACCAGCAAGTGCACTGGGTCGTCCAAGTAATAAACTTTACGTGAGTAAGGATCGATCCCACGGAGATTGTTGGCTTGAAGCAAGCTATGGTCATCTTGTAAATCTCAGTCAGGCAGATTCAAATGGTTATGAGGTTTTGATAATTAAAATATAAAAAAAATATAAAATAAGATAGAGATACTTATGTAATTCATTGGTGAGAATTTCAGATAAGCGTATGGAGATGCTTGTTGCTTCTGAATCTCTGCTTTCCTACTATCTTTATTCAATCATTCATACTCCTTTCTATGGCAAGTTGTATGTTGGGGATCACCGTTGTCAATGGCTACCGTCCGTCCTCTTAGTGAAAATGGTCCAAATGCGCTGTCACCGCACGGCTAATCATCTGTCAGTTCTCACTCATGTTGGAATAGGATCCATTGATCCTTTTGCGTCTGTCACTACGCCCAACACTCGCGAGTTTGAAGCTCGTCACAGTCATCCCATCCCAGATCCTACTCGGAATACCACAGACAAGGTTTAGACTTTTTGGATCTCAAGAATGCTGCCAATTGATGTTAGCTTATACCACGAAGACTCCGATCTTTCGGAATGGAGGCTCAGAGATACACATTTAAGCTTGTTTTCATGTAGAACGGAAGTGTTTGTCAGGCACGCGTTCATAAGCGAGAATGGTGATGAGTGTCACATAATCATCACATTCATCATGTTCTTGGGTGCGAATGAATATCTTAGAATAAGAAGAAGCTTGAATTGAATAGAAAAACAATAGTACTTTGCATTCATTCATGAAGAACAGCAGAGCTCCACACCTTAATCTATGGGGTGTAGAAACTCCACCGTTGAAAATACATAAGAACAAGGTCCAGGCATGGCCGAATGGCCAACCCCTTAAGCGTGATCAAGAGATCAAAAGTGATACAAAGATAGTCTCAAAAATGATCCAAAGATGTAAAATAAATCACTAAAAGTAGTTTTTATATTAACTAGTAGCTAGGGTTACAGAAAATAAGTAAATGATGTAGAAATCCACTTCTGGGCCCACTTGGTGTGTGCTTGGGCTGAGCATTGAGCTTTACACGTTTAGAGACTTCTCTTGGAGTTAAATGCCAGGTTACAGCCTGTTTGTGGCGTTTAACTCTGGTTTGTAAACTGTTTCTGGCATTTAACTTCAGAATAGGGCAGAAGTTGGCGTTTGAACGCCAGTTTTCATCGTCAAAACTCAAGCAAAGTATGGACTATTATATATTGCTAGAAAGCCCTGGATGTCTAATTTCCAACACGATCAAGAGTGCGCCAATTGGGTTTCTGTAGCTCCAGAAAATCCATTTCGAGTGCAGGGAGATCAGAATCCAATAGCATCTGCAGTCCTTTTTCAGCCTCTGAATCAGATTTTTGCTCAGGTCCCTCAATTTCAGCCAGAAAATACCTGAAATCATAGAAAAACACACAAACTCATAGTAAAGTCCAGAAATATGATTTTTATTTAAAAACTAATAAAATATAATAAAAAGTAACTAAAACATACTAAAAACTACCTAAAAATAGTGCCAAAAAGCGTATAAATTATCCGCTCATCACAACACCAAACTTAAATTGTTGCTTGTTCCCAAGCAACTGAAAATTAAATAGGATAAAAAGAAGAGAATATACTATAAATTCCAAAATATCAATGAAACTTAGCTCCAATTAGATGAGCAGGACTAGTAGCTTTTTGCCTCTGAACAGTGTTGGCATCTCACTTTATCCTTTGAAGTTCAGAATGATTGGCATCTATAGGAACTCAGAATTTAGATAGTGTTATTGATTCTCCTAGTTCAGTATGTTGATTCTTGAACACAGCAACTTTATGAGTCTTGGCCATGGCCCTAAGCACTTTGTTTTCCAGTATTACCACCGGATACATAAATGCCACAGACACATAATTGGGTGAACCTTTTCAGATTGTGACTCAGCTTTTCTAGAGTCCCCAATTAGAGGTGTCTAGGGTTCTTAAGCACACTCTTTTTGCTTTAGATCACGACTTTAACCGCTCAGTCTCAAGCTTTTCACTTGACACCTTCACGCCACAAGCACATGGTTAGGGACAGCTTGGTTTAGCCGCCTAGGCCAAGATTTTATTCCTTTGGGCCCTCCTATCCACTGATGCTCAAAGCCTTGGATCCTTTTTATTTTTCCCTTGCCTTTTGGTTTAAAGGATTACTGGCTTTTTTTGCTTGCTTTTTCTTTTTCTTTCTTTTTCTTTTATTTTTCGCCATTTTTTTTTTCGCAAGCCTTGTTTTTCACTACTTTTTCTTGCTTCAAGAATCAATTTTTTGATTTTTTAGATGATCAATAACATTTCTCCTTTTTCATCATTCTTTCAAGAGCCAACAATTTTAACATTCATAAACAACAAATTCAAAAAAATATGCACTGTTCAAGCATTCATTCAGAAAGCAAAAAGTATTATCACCACATCAAAATAATTAAACTAATTTCAAGGATAAATTCGAAATCATATACTTCTTCTTCTTTTGTGATCAAAAACATTTTTTCATTTAAGAAAGGTGATGGATTCATAGGACATTCATAGCTTTAAGGCATAGACACTAGATACTAATGATCATGTAATAAAGACACAAACATAAATAAACATAAAGCATAGAGAACGAAATCAGAAAAAATAAATAGACAAAGAGATTAAGGAACGGGTCCACCTTAGTGAGGGTGGCGTCTTCTTCCTCTTGAAGAACCAATGGTGCTCTTGAGCTCCTCTATGTCTCTTCCTTGCTTTTGTTGCTCCTCCCTCATAACTCTTTGATCTTCTCTAATCTCATGGAGAATGATGGAGTCCTCTTGGTGCTCCACCCTTAATTGTCCCATGTTGGAGCTTAATTCTCCTAAGGAGGTGTTGATTTGCTCCAAATAGTTTTGTGGAGGAAAGTGAATCCCTTGAGGCATCTCAGGGATTTCATGATGAGGAGCTTCCTCATACTCTTGTTGAGGTCCATGAGTGGGCTCTCTTATTTGCTCCATCCTCTTTTTAGTGATGGGCTTGTCCTCTTCAATGAGGATGTCTTCTTGGCCACAACTTCATAGAAGTGGTCTTGATAGACCTTTGAGATGAATCTCTGCATCTCCTATGACTCAGAGGTGGAAGTAATTACCTTCCCTTTCCTCTTTCTTGACATTTCTCTGGCCTTAGGTGCCATTAATGGTTATGAAAAAACAAAAAGCAATGCTTTTACCACACCAAACTTAAAAGGTTTGCTCGTCCTCGAGCAAAAGAAGAAAGAAAGTAGTAGAAGAAGAAGAAAATGGAAGAGATGGAGGGAGATATGTGGTTCGGCTAAGGGATAGAAGTAGTGGTTATAATGTGTGAAAATGAAGGAGTGGTGAGGGGTATATATAAGGGTGGGGGGAGGGTTAGGTTTCGTGTATTAGGGTTGGGTTTGGGAGGGAAAGGATTTTAAATTTGGAGGTAGGTGGGGTTTTTGGGGAGGAGTGGATGGATGTGATTGGTGAAGGGTATTTGGGGAAGAGTGTTATGAAAAGGTGTGAAGAAGAGAGGGAGTGAGTTGAGGTTGCTGAGGGGTCAAGGACTTATCATCCCTGCTCCATTTAGGCGTGTAAAACGCCCTTAGAGTGCACTTCTGGCGTTAAACGCCAGGTTGCTGCTTGTTTCTAGCGTTTAACGCCAACTTTTCTCCCTTTATTGGCGTTTAACGCTAAGTTGGTGCTTGTTTCTGGCGTTAAACGCTAGACTGTAGCTTGTTTCTGGCATTTAACGCCAGCTTGATGCTTCTTTCTGGCGTTAAATGCCAGTCTGATGCTTCTTACTGGTGTTTAAACGCCAGTAAGCTCTTCCTCCAGGGTGAGCTATTTTTAATGCTATTTTTCATTTTGTTTTTGATTTTTCAGTTGTTTTTGTGACTTCACATGATCATAAACCTAAAGAAAACATAAAATAACAATGGAAAATAAATAGATATAATTAAATAACATTGGGTTGTCTCCCAATAAGCGCTTCTTTAATGTCAATAGCTTGACAGTGAGCTCTCATGGAGCCTCACAGATAATCAGAGCAGGGTTGGGGTGTCTCAACACCAAACTTAGAGTTTGGTTGTGGCCTCCCAACACCAAACTTATAGTTCTAATGTGGGGGTTTAGTTTGACTCTGTATTGAGAGAAGCTTTTCATGCTTCCTCTCCATGGTTATAGAAGGAGAACCTTGAGTCTTGAATACAAGGTAGTCCTCATTCAACTGAAGGACCATCTCTCCTCTGTCAACATCAATCACAGCTTTTGCTGTGGCTAGGAAGGGTCTGCCAAGGATGATGGATTCATCCTTATCCTTCCCAGTGTCTAGGATTATGAAATCAGCAGGGATGTAAAGGCCTTCAACCTTCACTAGCACGTCCTCTACTAATCCATAAGCCTGTTTTATTGATTTGTCTGCCATCTCTAGTGAGATTCTTGCAGCTTGTACCTCAAAGATTCCCAATTTCTCCATTACAGAGAGTGGCATGAGGTTTATCCCTGACCCCAGGTCACACAGAGCCTTCTCAAAGGTCATGGTGCCTATGGTACTAGGTATGAAGAATTTTTCGGGATCCGGTTTCTTCTGAGATAATGTCTGCCTCATTAATGGATTTAGTTCATTGGTGAACAAGGGGGGTTCATCCTCCCTAGTCTTAGTACCAAATAACTTGGCATTCAGCTTCATGATTGCTCCTAGATAGTTAGCAACTTGCTCTTCAGTGATGTCTTCATCCTCTTCAGAGGAAGAATATTCATCAGAGCTCATGAATGGCAGAAGGAAGTTCAATGGAATCTCTATGGTCTCTATATGAGCCTCAGATTCCTTTGGTTCCTCAAAGGGAAACTCCTTTCTGTCTAGAGGACGTCCCAGGAGGCTTTTCTCACTGGGACTCACGTCCTCCTCACTCTCTCCAGGTTCGGCCATGTTGGTCATGGTTATTACCTTGCACTCTCTCTTGGGATTTTCTTCTGTATTGCTTGGGAGAGTACTGGGAGGAGTTTCAGTAATCTTCTTACTCAGCTGACCCACCTGTGCCTCCAAATTTCTAATGGAGGACCTTGTTTCATTCATGAAACTTAGTGTGGTCTTGGATAGATCAGAGACTATGGTTGCCAGGCCAGAATGGCTTTGTACAGAATTCTCTGTCTGTTATTGAGAAGATGATGGAAAAGGCTTGCTATTGCTAAACCTATTTCTTCCACTATTATTGTTGAAGCCTTGTTGAGGCTTCGATTGGTCCTTCTATGAGAAATTTGGATGATTTCTCCATGAAGGATTATAGGTGTTTCCATAGGATTCTCCCATGTAATTCACCTCTGCTATTGCAGGATTCTCAGGGTCATAGGCTTCTTCTTCAAAGGAGGCCTCCTTAGTACTGCCTGATGCAGCTTGCATTTCAGACAGACTCTGAGAGATCATATTGACTTGTTGAGTCAATATTTTTTTCTGAGCCAATATGGCATTCAGAGTATCTATCTCAAGAACTCCTTTCTTCTGAGTTGTCCCATTATTCACAGGATTTCTTTCAGAAGTGTACATGAATTGGTTATTTGCAACCATTTCAATGAGTTCCTGAGCTTCTTCAGGCGTCTTCTTCAGATGAAGAGATCCACCTGTAGAGTTCTCCAATGACATCTTGGACAGTTCAGACAGACCATCATAAAATATGCATGTAATGCTCCATTCTAGAAGCATACCAGAAGGAGATATTCTGATCAATTACTTGTATCTTTCCCAAGCTTCATAGAGGGATTCACCTTCCTTCTGTATGAAGGTTTGGACTTCCACTCTAAGCTTACTCAATTTTTGAGGTGGAAAGAACTTTGCCAAGAAGGCATTAACCAGCTTTTCCCAAGAGTTCAGGCTGTCCTTAGGTTGTGAGTCCAACCATGTCCTAGTTCTGTCTCTTACAGCAAAAGGGAAAAGCATAAGTTTGTAGATCTCAGGGTCAACCCCATGAGTCTTAACAGTGTCACAGATTTGCAAGAACTCAGCTAAAAACTGATGAGGATCTTCCAAAGGAAGTCCATGATACTTGTAATGCTGCTGCATTAGAGAAACTAATTGAGACTTAAGCTCAAAGTTTTTTGCTCCAATTGCAGGAATTGAGATGCTCCTTCCACAGAAGTCAAAAGAGGGTGCAATAAAGTCACCAAGCATCTTCCTTGCATCTCCACCATTGTTGTTGGGTTCGGCCATGTCTCCTTCTTTTTCGAAAATTTCTGTCAGGTCCTCTCCAGAGGGTTGTGCTTTAGCTTCTCTTAGTTTCCTCTTAAGAGTCCTTTCAGGTTTAGGATTAACTTCAATAAGAATGTCTTTATCCCTGTTCCTGCTCATATGAAAAAGAAGAGAACAGAAAAGAAGAGGAATCCTCTATGTCACAGTATAGAGATTCCTTTATGTGAGTAGAAGAAGAGAAGAATAGAAGAAGGAGGAGAGAAAAATTCGAAAATAATTAAAAAGAAAAGGAAAATATTTTTGTTTTTTTTATTTAAAAATTAGTTATAATTTGAAAATTAAAAAGAGAAATAAAATTAAATTAAAATTTAAAATAATTAGTTAATTAAAATGAATTTTGAAAAAGTGGGGAGGAGTTTTCGAAAATTAGAGAGAGAAAAGTAGTTAGATGGTTTTGAAAAAGATAAAAATTTTTAAAAATCAAACAAAAAGTTAAGTAGTTAATTGAAAAAGATTTGAAAATCAATTTTGAAAAGATAAGAAGTTAGAAAAGATTTTGAAATTAATTTTTGAAAAAGATATGATTGAAATAGAAAAAGATATGATTGAAAATCATTTTGAAAAAGATTTGAATTGAAAATTAAAAAGATTTGATTTTGAAAATTAAAGTTGATTACTTGACTAACAAGAAACTGAAAGATATGATTTTTGAATTTCAAAGATTGAACCTTTCTTAATAGGCAAGTAACAACTTGAAAAATTTTTGAATTAAAACATATAATGTTAGTGAGATTTTTGAAAATATGAAGTAAGAATAAGAAAAAGATTTTGAAAATCAATAAAAAAATTTCCAAAATATGTAAAAATAAATGAAA
This sequence comes from Arachis ipaensis, assembly GCF_000816755.2. Lineage (NCBI taxonomy): Eukaryota > Viridiplantae > Streptophyta > Magnoliopsida > Fabales > Fabaceae > Arachis > Arachis ipaensis. The sequence continues at coordinate 99,441,265 of NC_029785.2, read as the reverse complement.
AAGATTTAAATTTTGAAAAAGATTTGAAAAGATAGAATTTTGAAATTGAAATTTATGAGTAAAACAAGGAAAGATATATTTTTGATTTTTCGATTTTTAGTAAAGAGAGAGAAAAACACCAAATTGAAACAAAACATAAAAATTATGAATCAAAACAACTAATGCATGCAAGAACACTTTGAATGTCAAGATGAACACCAAGAACACTTTGAAGATCAAGATGAACATCAAGACTTATTTTTGAGAATTTTTAAGAAAAGAAACACATGCAAGACACCAAACTTAGAAATTTTTAATGTTTAGACACTAACAAATTGAAAATGCATATGAAAAACAAGAAAAGACACAAAACAAGAAAATGCAAAGATCAAACACAAAAAATCATCAAGAACAATTTGAAGATCAATGAAGAACATATGATGAATTTTTGAAAATTAAGAAAAAATTACAAACATGCAATTGACACCAAACTTAAAAATTGACACTAGACTCAAACAAGAAACATCAATTTTTTTTTGTTTTTATGATTTTATTAAATTTTTTTGTAATTTTCGAAAATTATTTTGAAAAAGAAAAATAAGGATTGCAAAATTTTTAATAAGAATTCCAGGAATCATGCAATGTTAGTCTAAAGCTTCGGTCCAAAACACTAGACATGGCCATTGGGCAGCCAAGCTTTCGTAGATCATTACATTCAACAGCAAGATTGATAAAAATCAACAAGCTCTTGTGATGATAAGTTGAAACCTCGGTCCAAAAGATTAGACATGGCTTCACAGCCAGCCAGACTTCAACAGATCATCATGAAACTCTAGAATTCATTCTTAAAAATTCTGAAGCCATAGAATACTTTATTTTTTTGAAAATTTTTCAAAAATAAAAATAATAAAAAAAAGCTTAAAATTAAAATAAAATTACCTAATCTGAGCAACAAGATGAGCCGTCAGTTGTCCAAACTTGAACAATCCCCGGCAATAGCGCCAAAAACTTGGTTGCATGGGGATTGTTTGTTCCCTGACAACGACGCCAAAAACTTAGTGCACGAAATTGTGATCTCAACGGTGCCAAAAACTTGATACGCACGATTGTAATCTCAACTCCTTTTCACAACTCCACACAACTAACCATCAAGTGCACTGGGTCGTCCAAGTAATAAACCTTACGTGAGTAAGGGTCGATCCCACGGAGATTATCGGCTTGAAGCAAGCTATGGTCATCCTGTAAATCTCAGTCAGGCAGATTCAAATGGTTATGAGGTTTTGATAATTAAAATATAAATAAAATATAAAATAAGATAGAGATACTTATGTAACTCATTGGTGAGAATTTCAGATAAGCGTATGGAGATGCTTGTTGCTTCTGAATCTCTGCTTTCCTACTGTCTTTATTCAATCATTCATACTCCTTTCCATGGCAAGCTGTATGTTGGGGATCACCGTTGTCAATGGCTACCGTCTGTCCTCTCAGTGAAAATGGTCCAAATGCACTGTCACCGCACGGCTAATCATCTGTCGGTTCTCACTCATGTTGGAATAGGATCCATTGATCCTTTTGCGTCTGTCACTATGCCCAACACTCGCGAGTTTGAAGCTCATCACAGTCATCCCATCCCAGATCCTACTCGGAATACCACTGACAAGGTTTAGACTTTCCGGATCTCAAGAATGCTGGTAATTGATGCTAGCTTATACCACGAATACTCCGATCTTTCGGAATGGAGGCTAAGAGATACACATTTAAGCTTGTTTTCATGTAGAACAGAAGTGTTTGTCAGGCACGCGTTCATAAGCGAGAATAGTGATGAGTGTCACATAATCATCACATTCATCATGTTCTTGGGTACGAATGAATATCTTAGAATAAGAAGAATCTTGAATTGAATAGAAAAATAATAGTACTTTTCATTCATTCATGAAGAACAGCAGAGCTCCACACCTTAATTTATGGGGTGTAGAAACTCCACCGTTGAAAATACATAAGAACAAGGTCCAGGCATGGCCGAATGGCCAGCCCCCTAAGCGTGATCAAGAGATCAAAAGTGATACAAAGATAGTCTCAAAAATGATCCAAAGATGTGAAATAAATCACTAAAAGTAGTTTTTATATTAACTAGTAGCTAGGGTTACAGAAAATAAATAAATGATGTAGAAATCCACTTCCGGGCCCACTTGGTGTGTGCTTGGGCTGAGCATTGAGCTTTACACGTGTAGAGACTTCTCTTGGAGTTAAACGCCAGGTTGCAGCCTGCTTGTGGCGTTTAACTCTGGTTTGTAACCTGTTTCTGGCGTTTAACTTCAGAATAGGGCAGGAAGTTGGCATTTGAACGCCAGTTTGTGTCATCAAAACTCGAGTAAAGTATGGACTATTATATATTGCTGGAAAGCCCTGGATGTCTACTTTCCAACACAATTAAGAGCGTGCCAATTGGGTTTCTGTAGCTCCAGAAAATCCATTTTGAGTGCAGGGAGGTCAGAATCCAACAGCATCTGTAGTCCTTTTTCAGCCTCTGAATCAGATTTTTGCTCAAGTCCCTCAATTTCAGCCAGAAAATACCTGAAATCACAAAAAAACACACAAACTCATAGTAAAGTCCAGAAATGTGATTTTTATTGAAAAACTAATAAAAATATAATAAAAAGTAACTAAAACATACTAAAAACTACCTAAAAATAGTGCCAAAAAGCGTATAAATTATCTGCTCATCAATTTGGCAACAGGATTTGAATTGATTGTTGGAAGGGGTTCTTGGGTAGGATTATTTGTTGGGTTAGGTGGAGTACAGATAGAATTGCTAATTGGGATGAGTGGAGTGGGGTTGGAATCTGAGTGGAGATAAGGTTGTTCCTAGTGGGTTGGATTTTCAATAGCTTGAGATTGGTTGACAGATGGGTTGGAAATTAGAGTAGGAGGTGTGGTCCTAGAGGTTGATCCTATTCATAGTCAGACTGGATGAGTAGAGACTTTAATCACCACCTCCTTGCGTTTTTTAGATGGTGGTTCTTCCAAATACTCTGGTATAGAGACTCCATGTTCATAATACACATGCACCAATCTATTATTTCTTTTAGCATGGAAGCACATCTTTAGGAGTTTGGCATCAATATGGAGTTTCCTTAAACCAGTCTCCAATGATCTGTTGGAAACCAGCCACCAGCATTCCACCTTATTATACCCAAGCTATTTGTAGTAATCTCTAATGAAGAACTCATCTAATAGGTCTAGATCATGTCCAGGCATCTCAAAAGCATGGTCCCGAAAATATGATACAACACTGATGAGCGGATAATTTATACGCTTTTTGGCATTGTTTTTAGTATGTTTTTAGTAGGATCTAGTTACTTTTAGGGATGTTTTCATTAGTTTTTATGTTAAATTCACATTTCTGGACTTTACTATGAGTTTGTGTGTTTTTCTATGATTTCAGGTATTTTCTAGCTGAAATTGAGGGACTTGAGCAAAAATCAGATTCAGAGGTTGAAGAAGGACTGCTGATGCTGTTGGATTCTGACCTCCCTGCACCCAAAGTGGATTTTCTGGAGCTACAGAATTCAAAATAGCGCGCTTCCAATTGCGTTGGAAAGTAGACATCCGGAGCTTTCCAGAAATATATAATAGTTCATACTCTGGCCGAGTTTAGATGATGCAAAAGGGCGTTGAACGCTAGTTCTATGCTGCTATTTGGAGTTAAACGCCAGAAACACGTCACAAACCAGAGTTGAACGCCAGAAACACGTTACAACCTGGCGTTCAACTCCAAAAGAAGCCTCTACACATGGAAAGCTTAAGCTCAGCCCAAGCACACACCAAGTGGGTCTCGGAAGTGGATTTATGCATCAATTACTTACTTCTGTAAACCCTAGTAGCTAGTTTATTATAAATAGAACTGTTTGCTATTGTATTAGACATCCTGGATTGTATTTTTGATCCTGTGATCACGTTTTGGGGGCTGGCCATTCGGTCATGCCTGAACCTTTCACTTATGTATTTTCAAACGGTAGAGTTTCTACACTCCATAGATTAAGGTGTGGAGCTCTGCTGTTCCTCATGAATTAATGCAAAGTACTACTGTTTTTCTATTCAATTCAACTTATTCTGCTTCTAAGATATTCATTCGCACTTCAATATGAATGTGATGAACGTGACAATCATCATCATTCCCCCACGAACGCGTGCCTGACAACCACTTCCGTTCCACCTTAGATTGGATGATTATCTCTTGGATCTCTTAATCAGAATCTTCGTGGTATAAGCTAGAGCAAGCTAGTTGTTGCTAATCCACCTGCTGCTGTTCCAGATCCACCTGATTTACATGCTAAAGCTTGACTGGCTATTAAGCCATGTCTAGATTGGAGATTGGAGCTTTAGACTAAGAGTGCAAGATTCCTGGAATTCATATTAAAAATTTTGGAATCCTTATTTTTCTTTTTCAAATAATTTTCAAAAAATCCAAAAAAATTAGAAAATCATAAAAAAAAAAAAAATTTTGTGTTTCTTGTTTGAGTCTTGAGTCAGATTTTAAGTTTGGTGTCAATTGCATGCTCATCTTGCATTTTTTTCGAAATTTCATGCATTCATAGTGTTCTTCATGATCTTCAAGTTGTTCTTGGTAAGTCTTCTTGTTTGATCTTGATGTTTTCTTGTGTTGTGTCTTTTCTTGTTCTACATGTGCATTTTTTCATTCATAGTGTCTGAACATGAAAGATTTCTAAGTTTGGTGTCTTGCATGTTTTCTTTGCATAAAAAATTTTTCAAAAATAAGTTCTTGATGTTCATCTTGACATTCAAAGTGTTCTTGGTGTTCATCTTGACATTCATAGTGTTCTTGCATTCATCACATGTTTTGATCTAAAATTTCCATGCATTGAGCATTTTCATTGTTTTTCTCTCTCATCATTAAAAATTCAAAAATAAAAAAAATATATCTTCCGCTTTTTCACTCATAAATTTCGAAAATTAGATTTGACTTTTTTCAAAAATTTTTAAAATCTAGTTGTTTTTATGAGTCAAATCAAATGTTCAATTTAAAAATCTTATCTTTTTCAAAAATCAAATCTTTTTCATTTTTCTTAGTTATTTTCGAAAATTTTAAAAATATTTTTCAAAAAATATTTTTCTTATCTTTATCACATAATTTTCGAAAATAACATCATCAATTAATGTTTTGATTCAAAAATTTCAAGTTTGTTACTTGCCTGTTAAGAAAGATTCAAACTTTAAGTTCTAGAATCATATCTTGTGATTTCTTGTGAATCATGTCATTAATTGTGATTTTAAAAATCAAATCTTTTTCAAAACTAATTTCAATCATATCTTTTCAAAAATATCTTTTTATCTTATCTTTTTCAAAATCATATCTTTTTCAAAAATTTGATTTTAAAATATCTTTTCTAACTTCTTATCTTCTTATATTTTCAAAATTGATTTTCAAATTTGTTTCAACTAACTAACTAACTTTTTGTTTGTTTCTTATCTTTTTCAAAACTACCTAACTAACCCTCTCTCTCTCTAATTTTCGAAAATATCTCCCTCTTTTTCAAAAATTCTTTTTAATTAACTAATTGTTTCAAAATTCAATTTTAATTTATTTCTTCTTTTAATTTTCGAAAATCACTACCCATTTTTCAAAAATAATTTTTGAAAATTCTATTTCTCTCTCATCTCCTTCTATTTATTTATTCATATACTAACACTTCTCTTCATCTCACATCTTTGCTT
>NC_029785.2:99435059-99435372 GCF_000816755.2 Arachis ipaensis | reverse complement strand
TGCAGCAGAACTGCAAGTTCCATGGACTTCCATCTGAAGATCCTTTTCAGTTCTTAACTGAATTCTTGCAGATCTGTGATATTGTTAAGACTAATGGAGTAGATCCTGAAGTCTACAAGCTTATGCTTTTCCCGTTTACTGTAAGAGACAGAGCTAGAGTGTGGTTGGACTCTCATCCCAAAGATAGCCTAAACTCTTGGGATAAGCTGGTCACAGCTTTCTTAGCCAAGTTCTTTCCTCTTCAAAAGTTGAGCAAGCTTAGAGTGGATATTCAAACCTTCAGACAGAAAGAAGGTGAATCCTTCTATGAAGC
>NC_029785.2:99432231-99435034 GCF_000816755.2 Arachis ipaensis | reverse complement strand
TCTTCATAAAACAAGTCTCAAGAGATAGACAACGACTCACCTACTACCTTTTCCGAACGATAACGATTTGGACAAAGAAGGTGGTAATAATTTCGGAACAACTCCGAAAACTAGGAAGGTACTCTCTAAACCCACTAAAGAGGTACTCCCTAATATCCACAAAGGTATCCCAAGTGGGAATTTAGCAAACTTAGTCTCTGATCTATCTAAGGCCACTGTGAGTTTCATGAATGAAACAAGGTCCTCCATTAAAAATTTGGAAGCACAAGTGGGCCAGCTGAGTAAAAGGATCACTGAAATCCCTCCTAGTACTCTCCCAAGTAATACAGAAGAAAATTCAAAAGGAGAGTGCAAGGCCATTGATATAACCATCATGGCCGAATCCAAGGAAAAAGGGGAGGACGTGAATCCCAAGGAGGAAGACCTCCTGGGACGTCCAGTGATCAATAAGGAGTTGCCCTCTGAGGAACCAAAGGAATCTGAGACTCATCTAGAGACCATAGAGATTCCATTGAACCTCTTTATGCCCTTCATGAGCTCTGATGTGTATTCTTCTTCTGAAGAGAATGAGGATGTTACTGAAGAGCAAGTTGCCAAGTTCCTTGGTGCAATCATGAAGCTGAATGCCAATTTATTTGGTAATGAGACTTGGGGAGATGAACCTCCCCTGTTCACCAATGAACTGAATGCAATGGATCAACTGAGATTGCCTCAGAAGAAACAGGATCCTGGAAAGTTCCTGATACCTTGTACCATAGGCACCATGACCTTTGAGAAGGCTCCATGTGACCTGGGATCAGGAATAAATCTTATGCCACTCTCTGTAATGGAGAAACTGGGAATCTTTGAGGTACAAATTGCTAAAATCTCATTAGAGATGGTAGACAATTCCAGAAAACAGGCTTATGGACAAGTTGAGGACATATTAGTAAAGGTTGAAGGCCTTTACATCCCTGCTGATTTCACAATCCTAGATACTGGGAAGGATGAGGATGAATCCATCATCCTTGGAAGACCCTTCCTAGCCACAGCAAGAGCTGTGATTGATGTTGACAGAGGTGAATTAGTCCTTCAATTGAATGAGGACTCCCTTGAGTTTAAAACTCAAGGACATCGTTCTGTAAATATGGGAAAGAGGCACAGTAAGCTTCTCTCAAAACAGAGTCAACTAGAACCCCCACAGTCAAACTCTAAGTTTGGTGTTGGGAGGCCACAACCAAACTCTAAGTTTGGTGTTGAACTCCCATATCCAAACTTTAAGTTTGGTGTTGGGGAGTCTCAACAATGCTCTGAACATCTGTGAGGCTCCATGAGAGCCCACTGTCAAGCTATTGACATTAAAGAAGCGCTTGTTGGGAGGTAACCCAATTTTTATTTATCTAATTATATTTTTTATTAGTTATATGTCTTCATAGGTTCATGATCATGTGGAGTCACAAAAGCAACTGAAAAAATTGAAGAAAAATAAAAAATAGCATAAAAAAATAGCACACCCTGGAGGAGGAGTTCATTGGCGTTCAAACGCTAGTAAGGAGCATCTGTCTGGCGTTCAGCGCCAGAACAGAGCATGGAGCTGGCGCTGAACGCCAGAAACAAGCATGAAGCTGGCGTTCAACGCCAGAAATATGCTGCATTTGGGCGTTGAACGCCCAGAACAAGCATCAGTTCGGCGTTTAAACACCATAATTGCATGCAAAGGCATTTTACATGCCTAATTGGTGCAGTGATGTAAATCCTTGACACCTCAGGATCTGTGGATCCCACAGGATCCCCACCTTCCCTCCTAATAATCCTAGTTTTTTTTCCACATCTTCTTCTTCATCTATTCTTTCTTCTTTTGCTCGAGGGCGAGCAACATTCTAAGTTTGGTGTGGTAAAAGCATAGCTATTTTTTTGCTTTTCCATAATCATTGATGGCACCTAAGGCCAGAGAAACCTCAAAAAAAAAAAAAAGAAGAATAAAAAAAGAAGAGAAAAAGAAGAAAAAAGGGAAGACAAAAGCTTCCACCTCCAAGTCATGGGAGATGGAGAGATTCATGTAAAGGATCTATAGCTCAGTGGTAGAACATTTGACTGCAAATCAAGAGATCCCTGAGATACCTCAGGAGATACATTTTCCCCCCACACAATTATTGGGAGCAACTAAGGATAGGAGCACCAAAATCACTAGGGATCAAGCAACAAAGACAAGGAAGAGACATAGAAGAGCTCAAGGACATCATTGGTTCCTCAAGGAGAAAACGCCACCATCGTGACTACGAGTTTCGGAACCCTAGGAAAAATAAACGGGAACGGAAAACCAAAATTCCCAAAACCGAAAAAGACGAACGAAAAAGAAAAAGAAAGATAAAAAAAAAAGCGATAAGAAAAAAAAGACGTTCGAAACAAGAAACGACGAAAAAGAACGAAGTTCTTAGTAAAAATACTAAAAAGTCTAATAGTTTATTGTACAGAGGAACAGTAGTAAGAAAGTTCTCGGTTGTATAAATTGTAAGATTTTGTTGTTGAAGTTTTCTGTATACGTGACAAGTCCGTAAGTAAGTCTTTTGTTCTTCGTAACAGTGGTGTAGTTATATTAATTTAATTCAAGTTCCTATTTAAGCTTTGAGTACATGAAGAACAAGAAAACTTAATTTTGTCAAAAGTAAATTCTCTCCACTACCTAAGTATCCTGTAAGTATTGAAATTCTGTATCAATGATTTATGATTACTAGTACATTATTCTGTGTTTGTACCTATTCGTGAATTATATTTCTTTTACTTTTTGTCTCTTACATTCTTGTTCCTTACTTAGGTGGAATCA
>NC_029785.2:99427084-99429714 GCF_000816755.2 Arachis ipaensis | reverse complement strand
ATTGATAGTTTGGAATTTATAGTATATTCTCTTCTTTTTATTTTTCAGTTGTTTCAGTTGCTTGGGGACAAGCAACAATTTAAGTTTGGTGTTGTGATGAGCGGATAATTTATACGCTTTTTGGCATTATTTTTTTAGTAGTTTTAGTATGTTTTTAGTAGAATCTAGTTACTTTTAGGGATGTTTTTATTAGTTTTTATGTTAAATTCATATTTCTGGACTTTACTATGAGTTTGTGTGTTTTTCTGTGATTTCAGGTATTTTCTAGCTGAAATTGAGGGACTTGAGCAAAAATCAGATTCAGAGGTTGAAGAAGGACTGCTGATGCTGTTGGATTCTGACCTCCCTGCACTCAAAGTGGATTTTCTGGAGCTACAGAACTCAAAATGGTGCGCTTCTAATTGCATTGGAAAGTAGACATCCAGGGCTTTCCAGCAATATATAATATTTCATACTTTGGTCGAGTTTAGACGACGCAAAAGGGCGTTGAACGCCAGTTCTATGCTGCTGTCTGGAGTTAAACGCCAGAAACACGTCACAAACCAGAGTTGAACGCCAGAAACACGTTACAACCTGGCGTTCAACTCCAAAAGAAGCCTTTGCACGTGGAAAGCTAAAGCTCAGCCCAAGCACACACCAAGTGGGCCCCGGAAGTGGATTTATGCATCAATTACTTACTTCTGTAAACCCTAGTAGCTAGTTTATTATAAATAGAACTGTTTACTATTGTATTAGACATCCTGGATTGTATTTTTGATCCTGTGATCACGTTTTGGGGGCTGGCCATTCGGCCATGCCTGAACCTTTCACTTATGTATTTTCAAATGGTAGAGTTTCTACACTCCATAGATTAAGGTGTGGAGCTCTGCTGTTCCTCATGAATTAATGCAAAGTACTACTGTTTTTCTATTCAATTCAACTTATTCCGCTTCTAAAATATTCATTCGCACTTCAATATGAATGTGATGAACGTGACAATCATCATCATTCCCCCACGAACGCGTGCCTGATAACTACTTCTGTTCCACCTTAGATTGGATGATTATCTCTTGGATCTCTTAATCAGAATCTTCGTGGTATAAGCTAGATTGATGGCGGCATTCATGAGAATCCGGAAAGTCTAAACCTTGTCTGTGGTATTCCGAGTAGGATTCAGAGATTGAATGACTGTGACGAACTTCAAACTTGCGAGTGCTGAGCGTAGTGACAGACGCAAAAGAAGGGTGAATCCTTTTCCAGTATGATCGAGAACCTCAGATGATTAGCCGTGCTGTGACAGAGCATTTGGACCATTTTCACAAGAGGATAGGATGCAGCCATTGACCACGGTGATGCCTCCAGATGATTAGCCATGCAGTGACAGCGCATCGGACCATTTTCACAGAGAGGATGAAAAGTAGCCATTGACAATGGTGATGTTCTTACATAAAGCCAGCCATGGAAAGGAGTAAGACTGATTGGATGAAGACTGATGAGCGGATAATTTATACGCTTTTTGGCATTATTTTTAGTATGTTTTTAGTAGGATCTAGTTACTTTTAGGGATGTTTTCATTAGTTTTTATGTTAAATTCACATTTCTGGACTTTACTACGAGTTTGTGTGTTTTTCTGTGATTTCAGGTATTTTCTGGCTGAAATTGAGGGACTTGAGCAAAAATCAGATTCAGAGGTTGAAGAAGGACTGCTGATGCTGTTGAATTCTGACCTCCCTGCACTCAAAGTGGATTTTCTGGAGCTATAGAACTCAAAATGGCGCGCTTCCAATTGCGTTGGAAATTAGACATCCAGGGCTTTCCAGCAATGTATAATAGTCCATACTTTACCCAAGTTTAGACGACGCAAACTGGCATTCAACGCCAGATCTCTGCCCAATTCTGGCGTCCAGCGCCAGAAACAAGTTGCAAAGTGGAGTTCAACGCCCAAAATGGCACAAAAGGTGGCGTTCAACTCCAAGAAGGACCTCTACACGTGCAAAACTCAAGCTCAGCCCAAGCACACACCAAGTGGGCCCCGAAAGTGGATTTATGCATCAATTACTTACTTCTGTAAACCCTAGTAGCTAGTTTATTATAAATAGGACCTTTTACTATTGTATTAGACATCTTTGATCAGTTGTATGCTATCCTAGATCACGTTTGAGGGCTGGCCTCTCGGCCATTCCTGAACCTTTAACTTATGTATTTTCAACGGTAGAGTTTCTACACTCCATAGATAAAGGTGTGGAGCTCTGCTGTTCCTCAAAGATTAATGCAAAGTACTACTGTTTTCTATTCAATTCAACTTATTCCGCTTCTAAGATATTCATTTGCACTTCAACCTGAATGTGATGAACATGACAATCATCATCATTCCCTATGAACGCGTGCCTGACAACTACTTCCGTTCTACATTAGACTGAATGAGTATCTCTTAGATTACTAATACAGGGGACCGAGTCCGAGATATTGGGATCTTCGTGGTATAAGCTAGATTGATGGCGGCATTCATGAGAATCCGGAAAGTCTAAACCTTGTCCGTGGTATTCCGAGTAGGATTCTGGGATTGAATGACTGTGACGAGCTTCAAACTCGCGAGTGCTGGGCGTAGTGACAGACGCAAAAGGAGGGTGAATCCTATTCCAGCATGATCG
>NC_029785.2:99396439-99423965 GCF_000816755.2 Arachis ipaensis | reverse complement strand
TATCTTTTTCAAAAATCAAATCTTTTTCAAATTTCTTAGTTATTTTCGAAAATTCCAAAAATATTTTTCAAAAATCTTTTTCTTATTTTTATATCAAATTTTCGAAAATAACAATCACAATTAATGTTTTGATTCAAAAATTTTAAGTTTGTTACTTGCTTGTTAAGAAAGATTCAAACTTTAAGTTCTAGAATCATATCTCATGATTTCTTGTGAATCAAGTCATTAATTGTGATCTTAAAAAATCAAACCTTTTTTCAAAACCAATTTCAATCATATCTTTTCAAAAATATCTTCTTATCTTAGCTTTTTCAAAAATATGACTTCAAAATATCTTTTCTAACTTCCTAACTTCTTATCTTTTCAAAATTTGTTTCAACTAACTAACTAACTTTTTGTTTGTTTCTTATCTTTTTCAAAACTACCTAACTAACTCTCTCTCTCTAATTTTCGAAAATATCTCCATCTTTTTCAAAAATTCTTTTTAATTAATTAATTATTTTAACTTTTGATTTTAAAACTTTCGAAAAAAATACTAACCTTTTTCAAAAACCATTTTCGAAAATCACTAACCCTTTTTCAAAAATAATTTTCGAAAATCCTCCTCCCTCATCTCCTTCTAATTATTTATTCATCCACTAACACTTCTCTTCATCTCACATCACTACTCCTATCCTTACCCTTGTGTTTGGATTCTTCATTCTTCTTCACCCCTATTCCTTTTCTTCTTCTACTAACAATAAGGAACCTCTTTACTGTGACATAGAGGATCCCTCTTCTTTTCTTGTTCGTAAAGGTTGAAGGCCTTTACATCCCTGCTGATTTCATAGTCCTGGATACTAGAAAGGAAGAGGATGAATCCATCATCCTAGGAAGACCTTTCCTAGCCACAGCAAGAGCTGTGATTGATGTGGACAAAGGAGAATTGATTCTTCAAATAAATAAGGACAACCTTGTGTTTACAACTCAAGGATCTCTCTCTGCATCCATGGAGAGGAAGCATAAAAAGCTTCTCTCAAAGCAGAGTCAACCAAAGCCCCCACAGTCAAACTCTAAGTTTGGTGTTGGGAGGCCAAAACCAAACTCTAAGTTTGGTGTCAAACCCCCATATCCAAACTCTAAGTTTGGTGTTGGGAGGTCTCAACAAAGCTCTGCACATCTGTGAGGCTCCATGAGAGCCCACTGTCAAGTTATTGACATTAAAGAAGCGCTTGTTAGGAGGCAACCCAATTTCTATTTATCTAACTATATTTTTCTTAGTTATATATCTTTATAGGTTCATGATCATGAGGAGTCACAAAATAAATATAAAAATTGAAAACGGAATCAAAAACAGCAGTAGAAAAATCACACCCTGGAGGAAGCATCTGCCTGGCGTTCAACGCCAGAACAGAGCATGGTTTTGGCGCTGAACGCCCAGAATGGGTAGTATCTGGGCGCTGAACGCCCAGAATGGGCATCATCTGGGCGCTGAACGCCCAGAACAAGCATGGTTCTGGCGTTCAACGCCAGAAATGGGCAACAAATGGGCGTTGAACGCCCAAAATGGGCACCAACCTGGCGCTGAACGCCCAGAGTTGTGTGCAAGGTGATAATCTGAAAAATCATAAAAATGATTCTTGAAGCAAGAAAAAGCAGCAAAAAAACAAAGCTTGCAGAAAAAAAAATAGGCGGGAGTTTGTGTATTTTTCTGTGATTTCAGGTATTTTCTGACTGAAATTGAGGAACTTGAGCAAAAATCAGATTCAGAGGTTGAAGAAGGACTGCTGATGCTGTTGGATTCTGACCTCCCTACACTCAAAGTGGATTTTATGGAGCTACAAAACTCAAAATGGCGCGCTTCCAATTGCGTTGGAAAGTAGACATCCAGGGCTTTCCAGCAATATATAATAGTCCATACTTTGCCCAAGTTTAGAAGACGCAAACTGGCGTTCAACACCAGCTCTCTGCCTAATTCTGGCGTCTAGCGCCAGAAAGAAGTTGCAAAGTGGAGTTCAACGCCCAAAATGGCACAAAAGGTGGCGTTCAACTCCAAGAAGGACCTCTACACGTGCAACACTCAAGCTCAGCCCAAGCACACACCAAGTGGGCTCCGGAAGTGGATTTATGCATCAATTACTTACTTCTGTAAACCCTAGTAGCTAGTCTATTATAAATAGGACCTTTTACTATTGTATTAGACATCTTTGATCAGTTGTATGCTATCCTAGATCACGTTTGAGGGCTGGCCTCTCGGCCATGCCTGAACCTTTCACTTATGTATTTTCAACGGTAGAGTTTCTACACTCCATAGATTAAGGTGTGGAGCTCTGCTGTTCCTCAAAGATTAATGCAAAGTACTACTGTTTTCTATTCAATTCAACTTATTCCGCTTCTAAGATATTCATTTGCACTTCAACCTGAATGTGATGAACGTGACAATCATCATCATTCCCTATGAACGCGTGCCTGACAACTACTTCCGTTCTACATTAGACTGAATGAGTATCTCTTAGATTACTAATACAGGGGACCGAGTCCGAGATATTGGGATCTTCGTGGTATAAGCTAGATTGATGGCAGCATTCATGAGAATCCGGAAAGTCTAAACCTTGTCCGTGGTATTCCGAGTAGGATTCGGGGATTGAATGACTGTGACGAGCTTCAAACTTGCGAGTGCTGGGCGTAGTGATGGATTCGACCCTTACTCACGTAAGGTATTACTTGGACGACCCAGTGCACTTGCTGGTTAGTTGTGCGAAGTTGTGAACCATGGTATTGGCATCATGTTTTTGGCGCCATTACCAGGGAAAGAAAGAGCAATGAATTTTACATAATCAAAGTGTAATCACAATTTCGTCCACCAAAGACAGCGGGAAAGCAGAGGTTCAGAGGAACGAAAGCATCTCTATACACTTATCTGAAATTCTCACCAATGATATACATAAGTATTTTTATCTTTATTTTCTGTTTATTTATTATTTATTTTCGAAAACTCCATAAACATTTGATATCCGCCTGACTGAGATTTACAAGGTGACCATAGCTTGCTTCATACCAACAATCTCCGTGGGATCGACCCTTACTCACGTAAGGTTTTATTACTTGGACGACCCAGTGCACTTGCTGGTTAGTTGTATCGAAGTTGTGAATGAAAAACGATTTATTAAGACGTGCGTACAGAGTTTTTGGCGCCGTTGCCTGAGATCACAATTTCGTGCACCAAACACCATCCACATTCGTCACAAAGGATCTTCCATGGTAATACATAATAGTAATTATAGCCATCTACAAACAACAATTGATAATCAACACCATACTCTTCCAAAAAAAATCTAACCAATGTAAGGCATAATTAACCAAGAACATATAACTAAACTAAATCCTAACCCAACATTAAATGGCGAACATCATTACACTGAACAAAAATAAGAAAAAAAAATCAAACAACATCAGAGAAACCAAACACTAACTCAAACTAATAGCCAGAACAATGCAAGTAAAAAAAGAACAACAAATGGATTCGACAACACAGAACATAACAAACAAAAAAATGATAAAAAAATAGAGCAACACACAGTGGATATTGATGAGTCCATATTTGATGGTATATTTTGGCTCAATTTGGATGGATTCTAGCATATGAACTCACACTTAAACACCAAAATAGCATACTCTTGTGTTTTGTCCCTAATTTGATCCTAATTGTGAAAACATGCAATTTTGTGCTTTAATAGAGTAATTTAGTCCCACTTTTGTGCTATTCGATACCGTGATCTATTTTGTGAGTGATTTCAGGTCATTTAAGCAAGGTTGGCTAGGCAAAAGTGGAAGAAAGCATGTACAAGGGAGAAAACGTGAAGAAAACAAGGAAAAGCACACACGGCGAAGTGTTTGTGCGCACAGCCATGCATGCGCACGCACAAGCAAGAATTTCCATGTGTGCGTACGCACGCACCTGTGCATACGCACAGGTCAATTTTCAGCCGCGTGTGCAGACGCACACGTCTGTGCGTCCGCACAGGTCCTAACACGTGATTTCATTAATAATGCATGTGCTTCGCGATTTCTAAGGCCTCTTGGCCCATTTTGGAAGGCTGGAATGCTATTTTGGAGTGCTATATGAAGGAGAATTAATCACTTATGAAAGGGGGGAAAGCATTGGAGCAAATTTTACATAGTTTTCATAGTAATTAGGAATAGGAGTAGTGTAGAGTAGAAAGCTTTCTTAGGGTTTATCAATTTCCATTGTAACATTTTATAGCAAGCTTTGATTTTGGATTTTGCTTCTTTAATTGTAAGTACTCTCAATTTTTCCTTTAATTAAAGCACTTTTACTTTCATTTCCTTTTGGTTCAAGTTACTTTGTTCATATTACAATTTTGTATTTCTTGAAGTTTTGATTGATGAATTTTACATTTCATGCTTCCTTTATGTTTGATTGCTTGTTTATGTTTAGTTTTGTTGATAGTTGGTTATAGTTTTGCATTTTACTTTGCAATTTTTCATGTTTTTCTTTTATGCACACAAGGTGTTTGTGAAAATGCCAACTCTAGATTTTGAGTAGATTTTTCCACCTTGCCTTGTGGTTTGAGTTCCTAGGATACTAGAGTTATAATGTCCGACATTTAGTGGTAATTCTTGGGTAGTTAGTTGACCCTTGTTTCCATTGACGCTAGCCTTTTATCAACTAGTTTGATAAGTTGGCTAGGACTTATGGATTAAGGTCAATTATGCTTGCTTGACTTACTCCTCGATGGTTGGGGTTGACTAGGCGAGATTGACTCATCATAATTACCATAGTTGTGGTTATGGCGATGATAGGATTCCTTGGATACTCATTCCCAAGTCAAGGCTCTCTTATTGCGTTTTCACTAAGTTTTGATCTTATCTTCCCTTTACTTGCATTAATTACAATTTTGCTCATTGCTTAGTTCTTTTAATCTTTCGTTCTTTGATTTCACAAAACCCCCCTTTTTGTCACCCTTAACAACCGGAAGCATAACATTTCATTTGCATTCCTAGGGAGAACGACCCGAGGTTTCATTGCTCTTGGTTATTTATTTTAATTTGAATTTGACATTTGATTAAGATAATTTGTTGTTGGTTTGGACTATGCTACTAATGAATTGATTCTTGATTCTAAATCGGCAAGAATTCTCTCATCAAATTTCAAATTCTAAACCGGCAAACGGTGTTATATCTGTTGGTTGTTGTGAATATGTTAATAGTGCAAATAGCTCTTTTTGGTTGTTTGTTTGCTTTTGTTAGTAGGTTTTTGTTTATATTTTCTTGATGACTTTTTCACACCATCACCACAATGCACCCCAATGGAACCCAAACACTCACCTTCATAGTCACCAATCTTACACACCATTCCCTCACTACATACAAAACCAAACCCTTACCCCCATGAGTTTGATTGTCAACCTTCATTACCTCAATCTTCATCTTCGTGTATGGATCAAGCCACACAAGAAGTATTTTTCATGCTCATTCAAGAATAACAAGAGTTTCGGAAGAAGCAAGAGCAAGTCATGTGTACCTTAGCAAAAGCTTTGGATCATTTAGCTTCATTGCGTTCATGCCACAAGCAAGAAATCCTAGTGGATGAATGTATGGAACTGAGTGATAAGTGTGGAGTGAAAGAAGAATTGCAAAATCAAGTAGAAGATGTCAAGTTAAAACATGAAGCACAAGAGGAAATAAATGAAGAGTCGGTAGGAATTGATCAAGAGGATTCCATCATTCAAGATTTTTTGTCCAACTTGGGTAATTCCTTTTATGACCTTCATGAACCTCCATTATTAGATTTAGGAGGAGATGTTGATGTGGACTTCACAAAAACTCAAATTTTTTACTTGAGTGATGATGAAAAAGACTCAAAAGAGGTTGAGGAAGATTCTGTTTACCAAGAAGTGAAGATAGTCGTGCAAGAACGAATTGAGCGGGCGACGACTTCTCTAACAAGATTTCTAGGCCCACATCAATATGCCGTTTTGGAAACGGATGGTCAACTTTGAACCTTTTTTGGAGTAGTGGATGGTGAAAAGAAGAATGTTGATTGGCTAAAGAGTGGAAAGTTCATCAACAGAGCCAATCCAACATTTGAAGCTCAATTTTGGTGCAAGAGTCACTTTAGTGGATTCCGGGGAGTGCACAAGCATGTCAATGGTGATGGAGAAACTCAAGTATGGGATCTGGACATTAATTTCAAGAATCAATACCTAAGGATCCTCGTTACTAGCTTGAAGTCTCTTATAAGTTTCATGCAACTTAATTGGGACCCCGGAGGTCGAAAAAATAGCAAACTTGGTTGGAGATTCAAGGAGGAGTGGAAGCATAAGCTGCCCTAGTAAGGATCTCCTCACCAAGTCCAACTTAGAAATATAAACCAAAGTGCTAGGTGGGAGACACCCCACCATGGTAATATCCTTCTAACCCTCTCTCTTTTAGCTTTTGTTTCATGAATAATTGGTTAGTTTGCTTGGTTGGTTGGTCTTATTTTGATGTTTGTTGAGCACTTTTGGTAAAATAATATGTTTTAGGGAGTTTTGCGATGTTTTGGGACTTGAAAACCTGTTTGGATGTCAAGTTTGATGCCTTAGAGTAAAAATTTTTGTTGCAGGAACAGAGATCTGTGCATCCGCACAGCCTTGTGTGTGCGCACAGATCCCCTGCTTTCCCCATTTTAGTGCGTCCGTACAGTATCGTGCGCACACACGACCCTCAAAACTCCCTCTGCTCACAGCACACGCACGGCTTGTGCGTGTGCACACCACTTTCTTTTCCCTTCCATGCGTCCGCACACCATGCGTGCGGCCGCACACGTTCAAAAAAAGGGGGGGCCTTGTGCGAGCGCATCACTCTGTGCGCCGCACAGCTTGACCAACACCCCCTGGTCGCAGCGCACGCACAAGCTGTGCGTATGCACCCAAAACTTTTCCCTCTTCTGTGCGTCCGCACACCCCGTGTGCGCCCTGCGAAGAGGTCGGCTTGACAGCTTTTGCGATTCCTTCATTCTTTCATGAGTTCTCCATTTTTACATGCTTTTCCTTCATTCCCCCAATCCAATCTTTACCTCCTAAATCTGAAATCACTTAACAAACATATCAAGGCATCTAATGGAATCAAGGTGAATTAAATTTAGCTATTTTAAGTCATAAAAGCATGTTTTCACTCTTAAGCTCAATTAAAGGAGAAGTTATAAAACCATGCTATCTCATTGAATAAATGTGGGTAAAAGGTCATAAAATCTCCTAAATTAAGAACAAGATAAACCCTACAAATGGGATTTATCACGCCCCCACAAGCTGCGTTCCACCTTCTGCTCGCAGTGCCCGCACGACCCTGTGCATGCGCATACCCCTTCTTTCTCTCCTGTGTGCGTCTGCACACGACTTTGTGCATCCGTACAGGTCACTTTTCGAATGTTAATTCGAAAAGGGTCTCGCGCTTCACTTTTCGAATGTTACTTCCTTCTTTTCTTCTGCATTATAGGTTCAACCCTGTTTCCTTGCCCTGTTCATTTCTTTTCTGCTTCTTTTTACTGATTCCCTTTGATTCTAATTTTAATTCTATTCTAGTTATTAAGTGGTATTATGATAGATGATTTCTTTTCTTTGGATTGAATACTGTTGATGATGGCTGATTGATTCTGGATTTCTGGGTTAGATGATTATAATATTGAACTGTGACTGCTGCCATGTATATAGAACTATGCTTGCTGCTGCTAAATTTTGCACACACTATGCTTATTGAACTGCTTGAATGGGATTTTTGACTCACCTTCTATGACTGATCGCCATAGCTTTTGATTTTCTTTCCATTCTGCATTCTTACTTCATGCTTGTGCAACATATTCTGTTGAATGTAACTGCTGTCTGAGATGATTTGCTTAGTGTATTCTATGCCCCTGCTGAAAACATCAACCTGAGCTTCACTTTGCCCTTGTGATTATCGTGTTTGATGTCAAATTTTGCTGAGCATGTCATCCTTTGATAATTAACATGCCATTATGCATTTCTTTGCTGATTTTGTCCTGAAACCAAATTGGATTGGAATTCGCATCTTTGATAATCCTATTTGGTACTTTAAAGTGTATAGCACGCTGATTTCCTGCATTATATGCTGACTGCCGAACCATTTCGTTTTAAACCCAAACTAGCTTGAATATTATCAATCTACAATTCTGTTTGGCACTTTTCGCAGCAGTACATATAATGTTTGTTTGGTGAATTGACTAACTGTTTATTCATGTGCTTTTAATATTAAAGCCATATACATAGCCACTTGTTCCTTTATGTTTTTGAGCATTGCACCCTGTTTTTCAACCAAGCATTGTTTTGGACAAGAAGCTATGTACATGTGGTCAATCCTTATCTTTTTAACATGAATAGGTACATGCTTTGACTGCGACCATGATTATTGTTCTTTATGCCAAGTTTTGCACACTCATTCATTTGTTACTTAGGTGGCTTGATTTTGGGAAAATGCATTCTCTTTTGAACATTCTACTGTCTTACAGATGTTTTCCCAGATTGAGTATTTATTTATCTGACTGGCTCTCAATTGAATTGTTTGATTATATCCCTCTTCTTGCTGTGGTTTTATCTGTTCCCTGAGCTATATTCTATTTTTGTCTTTTTTAGGATGCCCCGCAAGGGAAAGGAGAAAGCCAATCCCTTGGCTCATCCTCCTCCCGTGCCTCCCAGTGACCATCCAGACACTTCAATAATTTCGAGGCCCAAGAACAATATAAGAAGCTAGAAAAGCGCGCCTTTCATTATGAGAGGAAGCTAAACCTGCCTGAGAAATATGCGGATGCGATACTTGACAGAATAATTTTTTATCATTAGGGATTCGTAAAATCTGACCCGGTGGAAGTAAATGAACACCACGTCAAGGAATTTTACACAAATCTCCTCAAGAGGGATGCCCAAACTATTTTTCTAAGAGGTGTCACCTTAGACACCTCTAATACTGCTTTAGAGGCCCTCTTGGATATTCTGCATATTCCTCCGGCTAAGGATGCTTACACTCAAATAATGACGGACGTGACAATGGGCAAAATTTCTTTGGATATGGTCCTGAAAAAGATTGGCCAACCTGAGGCTACATGGGAATACAGCAAGGGAGAGCAGCCTGTACCGTTGAGCATTGCGTGCACAGACCTCAACCCAGAGGTAAGGATCTGACAGCAGATCATTACCGATTACATCCTTCCGAGCACGCATGCCACGCATATCAGAATCCGTGTGGCAGTGTTACTATGGGCTATTCTGGAGGGGAAGAGGATCTTTGTTCTTTCCCTTATTAGAGAGTCGATGATGAAGGTGAACCAACAGCAAAAATTCAACATTCCGTTTCCATCATTGATCACCAGATTAGCAGCCTTATCTGGTGTAGAGAGACGTCCAACAGACCGGACATCTGTCTATATTAGTAAGCAGCCATTTCTGCCATACAGAGATTATGACGGGCCACCTTAGAAGAAGAGGAAGACCTCCGAGCTTACATCAGCAGCAGCGGAGCCTTTAGCACTTCCTTCAGCACCAGCACCTATACCCCGACCTCAGACACCATATGAGTTGTGTCGGGACATCCTTCAGGCTGTGCATTGTTATGAGTGCCGCAACGGTCGCCGCTTCCTGTGGATAATGGCGAAGTTTGAGGGTAGAGACCCTGGGCCACCTCCTCTAGATACACCAGAGCCTGAGGCTGAGGAGCCTGTATTTGAGGAGCCAGCAGCTGAAGCTGGCCAGGCAGTCCAAATACCTGAGGAGCCCACGGCTGAGGAGATAGTAGTTGATAGAGCTGAGGAGCATACAACCTGACAAGCCGGTAGCTGTAGCTGAGCCGAGAGCTGAGACAGCTGACCAAGTAGTTGACCCGCCAGCAGCACAGACCACCACACAGCCATCCAGTGCCCTAATTGTCTATCAACGCCATCACCACCCACCACCGCCAGGCGGTGGAGCTTCACATGATTGACTCCCCTGATTGTTTTCTTTGAGCATTGAGAACAGTGCATGATCTAAGTGTAGGGGAGGATCTTGACGGGCGAGAATTACTCGATGGTTTAGAATTTCTCTTTTAGAAATAAGAACTTCGTTGTAAGTATAGTTCTAAACCAACAAACAATTCCCACATCAAAAATTTGAGTTGTCACAAGTACAAACCCCAAATAAGAATTAACCGAAGTATTTAAACCTCGGGTCATCTCACAAGGAATTGTAATGAAGTATTTAATTATTAGCTATGAAGATGCAAGGGGGTTTGATTTTATATTTTTGCAAGAAAATAAAAGGCAAGAAAGATGAAATGACAAGAAAGTAAAATGATAAGAACTAATAAAATAAAGAAAAAGTACTCTAGGCTAGACATAGGTAATTGAGATCACCATCCTTGTCTACAAACCAATTATTGATAATTGTGAGGAACCAAGCCCATTAAGTGTACTTCTATTCTTGAAGTATATCAAATGGCTTAATCAGCATCAACCCATAAGTCCCAACCTATCTACTAATTAGATTAGTAGTGGATTAATGTCAATGGGTATCAAATTGATCACCAAGGATTCTCAAATCACCAATTCAATGAGACCAAATTACTCAAGGTCGCTCAATTCCCTTAGCCTAGGCCAAGAGTCAAGAAAACTACTCAAAAACTAGTGTAAACATTTTATCAAACATCAAGAGTGCAATAAAAGCAAACACTACAAAATTCTATAATTAGTGAAACCCATGACTACCACAAACAAGAAATCAACAATAACAACTAAGATAAACATAAAAGAGCATGGAAACATAAGATTTCATTCAAAGAAATCAAGATCCAACAATGTTCATCAACATAAAAGAGAGTAAAATAAGAAATTAACAAGAGAAACTAAGAAGATTAAGACAATAGAACACTAAAACATAAAGAGAATTAAAATCAAAATAAGAATTAAAAGAGAAAATTGAGAGAGATTAACCTAAACTACATTAAATTCTAGAGAGAAGGGAGAGCTTCTCTCTCTAGAATTCTACCCTAAAACATGATGAAAACTAAACTATGACTACTTGGTTCATTCTCCCTTCAATCCTTGGGTTCAATAACATCAGAAATGAGTTGAGTTGGGCCCAAAATGAGCTACAAATCGCCCCCAACGAGTTGCCAAAAATGGACCCACGCTGATCCATCAGTGCGTGTGCGTCATGTGCACGTACGCACCCTTATACATCATGCAACTATAGTAAACTTTATATCATTTTGAAGCTCTGGACGTTAGCTTTTCAATACAACTGAAACCGCCTTATTTGGACCTCTGTAGCTCAAGTTATGGTCGATTGAGTGCGAAGAGGTCAGGCTTGACAGCTTTGCGGTTCCTTCATTTCTTCATGAGTTCTCCCACTTTGCATGCTTTTCTCCTCACTTCTTCCATCCAACACTTGCCTTATGAACCTGAAATCACTCAACAAACATATCAAGGCATCGAATGGAATTAGAGTGAATTGAATTTAGCTATTTTAAGGCCTAAAAAATATGTTTTCATATTTAAGCACAAATCAAGGGAGACTTGCAAAACCATGCTATTTCATTGAATAAATGTGGAAAAAGGTGATAAAATCCCCCAGATTAAGCACAAGATAAATCACAAAATTGGGGTTTATCAAATCTCCCCACACTTAAACCAAGCATGTCCTAATGCTAAGAATAAAGAAGGACAAGAAAAGGGTATGAACATTTATTCAATGCAAATAAACTATATGCACCTATCTACATGAATGCAACTAATGCAAAATGATTCTACCTACTTGGTTAAAAGTAAATCAATCCCCAATAACATATATAAGCAAGTAGGGAAAAGGTCATATGATGACTCATAAACTCTACCAATTCAAATATCAAAATAAAATTCAAATAGACTTGCAAGAAGAAAGCTCATGAAAGCCGGAAACAAGGAATTGAGCATCGAACCCTCACCGGAAGTGTATCCGCTCTAGTCGCTCTAGTGTATAGGGTCGATTCACTCAATTCTCCTCTAATCATGCTTTCCAAGATTTTTTTTTTCTTCTAACAATCAACAATTATTCAATGCATGCATACATTCATCAGGAGGACTTATTCATATGTTGTAATGGGGCTAGGGTAAAGGTAAGGATGCATATGGTCAAGTGAGCTTGAAATTTATATCTTTGATTAGCCGCAGTGCATGAATATGTACCCAATTCCCAATATTTTTAACAAAAATAAAAATTACACTTTTACCTCAACCAATGTCCCAAGTTTGCCATACCCAAATGATACACACCTTCACTAGCCTAAGCTAATCAAAGATCTAAATTAAGGGATATTTATTGTTTTTCACTTAGGTGTAGTGATGTGCTAATATTAAGAACAAAAGGGATTAATTAGGCTCAAAATTGGCTAACAATGGTTGATGAAAAGTAGGCTATTTGGGTAAGTGAGCTATATGAAATGATGGCCTCAATCATATAAATACATGTATACATGGAATAATGGACATAAAGAATCAAACAAATCAAAGATTACAATCATAGAAAGAGAACAATGCACACAAGAATGAAAATAAGTAGTTATGTGATGTAACCACGCAATTGGGCTCAAAACTCACATACTTGTGTTCTTAGCTCAAAAACCATGTTCCAAAATAAATTCTTCAAGTAAGTTTATCACAATTTTTTTTTCCAAATTGGTAGGGTGCCTAGAATAATTTTTCTTGGAAAAGAAATCATCACCCTAACCAAGTAGTCCTAACATAAAAAGAAACGGTGAAATATGTACAAATTCTAACTAACATGCAATCTATCATGCAATGCAACAACTAATCTAACAAAGGCAAAAATTAAAAATTGGTGTTGAAAAAGGAAGTTGTTACCCATGGAGGTCGGTCGGACGACCTCCCCACACCTAGAAATTTGCACCATCCTCGGTGCATGCAAAGAAGAGCAAGGTGGACGGGTTGCTACAGTTGATGAGCTCCTCCAAAAGGTTGTGCGGAAGGACTTGTTTGTTGCCCCATTTAGAAGCTTTTCCTTTTCCTCTTTCAGTGGCCAACCTAAAAGGAAAGAAAAAGAAAGAAAATTAAGCCTACAACAAAGATATGAAAGCAAATAGAACATAGGCGAGGGCTAATGCCAAATAAGAGTAAGGTTCTCACTACATGGTAGCTACAACATGTGAGTGAGAAAACAATATAAGCTAAGGCATATTAACTAACACTTGATGCAAGAGTAAAGTCAAAGCATGAAGAGCACTTAAAAGCATCAAGTTCGACTAGAAAGAGTGGGCCATGAAAGACATGCATGTTCATATCAATGCACAAAGAATATAAGAGTAATACAAGATTAAGCATTGATTTAAAAGTTTCATCACCCAACAATATCAAACAAGTCAAGAAGCACCAAGATTAACCAAGAAATTCTCAATAATTGAGTAAGAAAATTCAACACCATTATTAAAATAAGAAGCTTAAAAAAAGAAAGTAAAAACAAGCTATAAAAACAAAATGAAAATGCAAAAAATAAAAGTATGCGAATGCAATGGACAAAAGAAATTGGAAGATGAGAAAAAAAAACCTTTCTTGCGACGCGGACACGTCATGCACGCCCATGCGCCGATGCGCAGATTGGTAGAAGGACGCGTACGTGCCATGTGCGCTTACGCGCGGATCAGCAGGGACAATCCACGCGTACACGTCATGCATGCTTACGCGCGGATCGCATGGCACAAAGTAGGCATGAAGTGGGCACAATTCTCGGATTTTAGTACTAAGAGTTGTGAAACCACGCCGGCACGCGCGCGCACAGTGCGCTTGCGCCCCGATGCCCCTTTTTTTTGAAAAATTTTCAAATACAAATAAAACTTACACCTCAAGCAAAATGCAATTTAACAACAACTAAACTAATCAAAACAAACTAAGAAATAACCAATCAATCAAAGCAAAATGGATAAGAGTATAGAAAATAACAAAGACTACCTACGATGGCAACTCCAATCACTTATTAACCAAATCTAAAAGAGAGTGGAAAGAGTTTACCATGGTGGGGTGTCTCCCACCTAGCACTTTTAGTTTAAGTACTTAAGTTGGACATTTGGAAGGCTCCTTGTTATGGTGGCTTATGCTTGTACTCATCTTGAAACCTCCACCAATGCTTGGACTTCAAGTAAGCTCCAAAATTCAAAACCAATGGCACCAAGCTTTGATGAAGTTCCACACAAGCTAAGGGCTTCCAAAATTGATCTTCATCTATTCCCGGATCCTAAATCTTATTTCTACACCCATCTTCAAGTTGATCATCACAATTCCAATTGGGTGAGAAGTGATCCGAATTCTCAAGTAAACACCAAAGCATCTTCCTATACCCCTTTAGTTGAGAACTATACCAACCATTGCACTTAGACTTTAAGCTTCCAACCATAAGGAACCTTGATTGGCATTTCCACCCACTACTCAATTTCCTTTTGTTCTTAACCCCACAAAGAGCTCTAAGTTGCCCATCATTTTCAATCAAACCATATTCAAGTGGGAAAGTAAAGATTAGAGATAAGAATTTTACCCACTTGAATGTTATGTTGGATGGCGACTTAGGAAGGGACGTCTCCAATGGTCTTGTAAGTTCCATTCCCTTGTGCTCTTCTTTGAATACCTCCACCTCTTGGCAAGCTTCTTCAACTTCAACTTCTTCCTCTTGACAAAGTTCTTCACATTCAACCACTTCTTCACCAACTTCTTCTAGCTCTTCCCCACTCTTCATGTTACAACATGGAGGTAATGTAGAACTTATCTCAACATCCACCTCAATTTCAAGAGGAGAAGATTCCTTAAATACCAAAGGATCATATGTTGGTGTGGGCTCATCTCCAAGAGGAAGATTTGTTATTTGCTTGCCTTCTTCCAATTCTTCATCATTCATTATATGCTTAGGAGATTGCGCATTATCCTTCTCAACACCAAATTCAAGGTCATTGGAAGAAGGTTCAACAACTTCCACAAAATCATCAACAATGTCACTTGGTGTGGAAGTGCTCTCAAGTTTGAAATCCACCTCTTGTTCAACTTCCTCTAACTCTTCAACCACTTCTTCTTCTTTAACAATCTCTTCCTCCTCCACTTGTTGCAAGACATACCCCATCTCCTTATCCTCATGTTGAGATTCTAAAATCTCCTTCATGCTCCTTTCTTCAGTTGATTTCTCACATTCATCCGTGGGGATGCTTTGCTTGTTGCATGAGTCCCATGAGTCCAAGTTGGCTTTAATTTTGGCAAGGTTAGCCTTGATAGCTTCATAATTCTTTTGGGCTTCCTCCTACTCCTTTTGACAGATTGTTGCTTGAAGCCGATCCATTGCTACCTTGAGACGATCCATTGGCTCTTGGATGGATGGATATGGGTGTTCTTCTATGGAGGGTTGTGGTGGAAAAAGAAATTCATTATGTGGTTGAAAGTTATCATACAAGGGAGGTGATTCATCTTGGTGATAATATGGAGGTGGTGGTTCTTGAGGGTATTGGTGGTATAATTGGGGTGGTTCTTCATATGGTTCATATGGTTCACAAGGTGGTTGGTATGGTGGATATGAGTTGGGGTCATATGGAGGTGTTTAGTGAAAAGGGGCTTGTGAGTAAGGTGGTGCAAAATTATGTTGAGGAGGTGGTTCATAGGCATATGGTGGTGGTTCTTGACAATCATAATAAGGGTCATCACATCCATTAGATTGATATGGATTAGGATGAGAGTTATACCCATAAGAATCCGGAGGTTGTTGTTGTCAAGAAGGTTGATCAATCACTTGAGGCTCCTCCCATCCTTGATTGTTCCATCCTTGATGCACATCTTCATTGTAGCTCCCATTTCCTACAACATAATTTGAACCAAACTCGTAGCCAAAGTGAGGATGAAAATTCATAATAGCAAAAGAGAATAAAAACAAGTACTAATAAGAACTAATAAAAACTAACTCCTAAAGCAAGAAAAACTAACAAAGAAGCCTATTCACATATATACAATAGCCAATAACATAACACTATTGCAACTCCCCGGCAACAGCGCCATTTTGATGGGCGAGAATTACTCGATGGTTTGGAATTTCTCTTTTAGAAATAAGAACTTCGTTGTAAGCATAGTTCTAAACCAACAAACAATTCCCACATAAAAAATTTGAGTTGTCACAAGTACAAACCCCAAATAAGAATTAACCGAAGTATTTAAACCTCGGGTCGTCTCACAAGAAATTACAATGAAGTGTTTAATTATTGGCTATGAAGATGCAAGGGGGTTTGATTTTTTATTTTTGCAAGAAAATAAATGGAAAGAAAGATTAAATGACAAGAAAGTAAAATGATAAGAACTAATAAAATAAAGGAAAAGTACTCTTGGCTAGACATAGGTAATTGCGATCACCATCCTTGTCTACAAACCAATTATTGATAATTGTGAGGAACCAAGCCCATTAAGTGTACTTCTATACTTGAAGTATATCAAATGGCTTAATCAACATCAACCATAAGTCTCAACCTATCTACTAATTAGATTAGTAGTGGATTAATGTCAATGGGTATCAAATTGATCACCAAGGGTTCTCAAATCACCAATTCAATGAGACCCAATGACTCAAGGTCGCTCAATTCCCTTAGCCTAGGCCAAGAGTCAAGAAAACTACTCAAAAACTAGTGTAAATATTTTATCAAACACCTAGAGTACAATAAAAGCAAAAATTACAAAATGCTAGAATTAGTGAAACCCATGACTACCACAAGCAAGAAATCAACAATAACAACTAAGATAAACATAAAAGAGCATTGAAACATAAGATTGCATTCAAAGAAATCAAGATCCAACAATGTTCATCAACATAAAAGAGAGTAAAATAAGAAATTAACAAGAGAAACTAAGAAGATTAAGACAATAGAACACTAAAACATAAAGAGAATTAAAATCAAAATAAGAATTGAAAGAGAAAATTTAGAGAGATTAACCTAAACTATCCTAAATTTTAGAGAGAAGGGAGAGCTTCTCTCTCTAGAATTCTACCCTAAAACATGATGAAAACTAAACTATGACTACTTGGTTCATTTCCCCTTCAATCCTTGGGTTCAATAGCATCAGAAATGAGTTGGATTGGGCCCAAAATGAGCTACAAATTGCCCCCAACGAGTTGCCAAAAATGGACCCACACTGATGCATCGGTGCGTGCACATCATTTGCACGTACGCGCCCTTATATGTCAGAAAACTATAGCAAATTTTATATTATTTCGAAGCCCCGGATGTTAGCTTTCCAACGCAACTGAAACAGCCTCATTTGGACCTTTGTAGTTCAAGTTATGGTCGATTGAGTGTGAAGAGGTCATGCTTGACAGCTTTGCGGTTCCTTCATTTCTTCTTGAGTTCTCCCACTTTACATGCTTTTCTCCTCACTTCTTCCATCCAACACTTGCCTTATGAACCTGAAATCACTCAACAAACATATCAAGGCTTCGAATGGAATTAAAGTGAATTAAATTTAGCTATTTTAAGGTCTAAAAAACATGTTTTCACATTTAAGCACAAATTAAGGGAGAATTGCAAAACCATGTTATTTCATTGAATAAATGTGAAAAAAGGTGATAAAATTTCCCAAATTAAGCACAAGATAAACCACAAAATTGGAGTTTATCACGCGCCAAAGGTTTAACAGGTATATCAGTAGAAAGCAAAGGTCATCAGCCCAATAGCAACCCAAGAGTCGAAAGTGTTTTTAATTAAAAGCAAAAAAAGTTGCTAAGAAGCAACTAACACAGGTATCAACAAAGGTCATCCACAGAAACTTACAGAAACCAACAAGTTCAACAAGTCCACAGGTCGGACTATGCCAATACATAATCAAAACAAAGACATAACAAGGGAATCATAGGGGATCCAAGTTCGCCCCAGTAGCAACATCTTGAGAAGGAGGTGGGATAGTCGAGATCGGAGTGGCACTAACAACTCCATCCAGCCCATTCAGAATCTCCAGGTCAGGCTCGGGCCCAGAAGGGACCACCTCGGCCCGAGAAGTTGCAGGGGCAGAAGCTGAAGAAGCCTTAGCCGATGGTACAAGAGGAGGACCCTCATCATCATCATCTGGAGCGGGCACAATTTTGCCATCCTCAACAACATTGTCCAGGCTAAACAAGGAGAGGTCGTCCTCTGGAGCCAAAACCCAAACTTGAGCCTTCAGGTTTTCATACATATCGGTCATGTTGCTCACCATATGGCCTTGAAGTTTGGCGTAATCATCTTGGGCAGACTGAAGTCTCTCCTTAGTCTCCAAGAGCTCTCCATAGGTTCGGGTATAGCTCTCCTTATACTTCTTAGCCGTCTCCTCATCTGGGTTAGCAGCTACCTCCTCCGCAGTAGCCCGAGCCTTCTTCTTCTCAACATCAATCTCTAATTTAGCAACTTTGGCATCAAACTCATCCTTCAAAGCCTTAATCCTATCATACTCAGACTTGGCATCCTCCAGAAAGGCCTTAGTAGCACGGACCGGAGATTCCTTGACAACCTGGGAAAGAGCCACTGACGAGCGAGGATTTTTGCCAGTAAAGAATATCATAAAAACAGTCGCGTTGTAGATATAGTTTCTAGACCAACAAAAATCCCCTTCGTGCAAACGTTTTGGTTGTCACAAGTAACAAACCCCTTAAAATTGATAACCGAGTATTTAACCTCGGGTCGTCTTCTCAAGGAACTGCAGGGAAGTATGTTCTTATTATTGGTTATGGATATTGTAAAATTGGGGTTTCAAGAATGAGATCCTTATCAATAACAATGAAAGTTGAATTTTAATTCCACTTTGTTAACCTTTACTAAGATAAAGGAAGGTCAAGGGATTAATTGGTTTGATCTTCGAATCCTATTTATTTCCTAAGAAAAGATTGGGATTATAGAAGTTCAATTCAATTAACAAAGATAACAATTATCAATTATGCTGTTGAATTGGATAACTCCTGAGTCACTGATTTCTTAACCAAGACCAAAAGGAGAAAAATAAATCTACATGGAATAAAAAATGTCTTCAGAGTAAAAGTAACAATAGCATGAATAAGAGAAATCAATATTAAACTGAAATACCTCAAATAACATTAATAAAAGAGTAATCTGTAACATGAAAGGATTCATAAAGTAGCTTGCAAAAGTAAATAAAAGGAATATTGAACCTGATCAAAAGAAATAATCCTGAAAGTGAATAAAAATCCTAAATCTAAACCCTAATCCTAAAGAGAGAGAGAATCTCTCTCTAAACTAAATCTAATTCATGGAAAAGTAACTAAATTGGCGAGCTCTCTCTGAATCGATGTATTTCCTCACTTCATAACCTCTGGTCTATGCCTTCTGGACTTGGATTTGGGCAAAAAAGGGCTTCAGAAATTGCTGGGAGCATTTTCTGTAATTTCTGGTGCGTGGCCTCTGTCACGCGTCCGCGTGGGTCACGCGGTCGCGTCATTCGGAACTTTTCTTGCCACGCGGTCGCGTCAGTCATGCGACCGCGTCATGTGCGTTCTGCTTAAGGCGCGCGATCGCGTCAGTCATGCGACCGCGTCGCTGCTTCTTCGCGCTTGGCACGCGATCGCGTCGTCCATGCGATCGCGTGGATGCCAGTTTCTTCAAGGACTCCGTTTTGTTCTTTCCCTCCATTTTTGTATGTTTCCTTTCCATCCTTTGAGTCATTCCTGCCTTAAAAGATCTGAAACTACTCAACACACTAATCACGACATCGAATGGAAATAAAGGTGATTAAAATAATTAATTTAAAAGCATAGGAAACATGTTTTTCACATACATCACATAATAAGGAAGGAGAAGTAAAACCATGCAATTAACATGAATAAGTGGGTGAAGGATTGAATAAATCACTCAAACTAAGCACAAAATATATCATAAAATATGGGTTTATCAACCTCCCCACACTTAAACAATAGCATGTCCTCATGCTAAATCCAAGGTAATAAGTAAGGTTAAAGTGATGGAATGTCATGCAATGCAATCTAATCTAAATACAACTACCTAAATGAATGATGCATCATGCAATTCTAATTTATTCACTCATATATAAAGCTTGCAGGTAGTTAAATTAATTCACATTCTCAAGGAGTCATATATGTAGCCAATCCTTAGATAATCAATAAGCACTTTTACAATTGAGATGGGAGAAAAAGCATTTATGAACTCGCAAGACAATTAGATAATTCAAACAGAGATAAATGTTAATGAGCTATTGAACCCTCACTGGATTTGTGTTTACTCTCTAATCACTCAGTGTTTATTGGGTTCATCACTCTATTCCTCTTTTTATTCTTCTTTTCTATAACTTTATTCTTCATCTAACCAATCAACAATTATAGAATACAGTCATACCAAAAATCATGAGGTCTTTAATTAAGGTTGTAATGGGGCCAAGGTAAAGTTAAGGATATATGTATAAGGCTAAGTGAGCTAATAAGTGAATCCTTAATTAGACTAAGATCTCACCTAACATACATACTTAGTAAAACAAAACTTCTTTACCTATTTTCCCATATTTTTCCTACTTTTGGATGTTACATGCTCATGTTTCAACTTTTGTTCTTATTCCATGTGCATTGCTTTTATTTTTGCATTTGGAGAATTCTTTTGTATCCCCCTTTTTTTTTAAATACTGAAATTTTTATGTTTTTTTTAATGCACATGGTAATTTAATCACTTTGATTTCTCATGAGCATGCTTCCCAAAAATTTCTTAAGTTGAGTTATTTTATTCTTTTCCACTCTTCTACCTTTTATTTTTATCATCCATATTCCCAATAGGTTTCCCATATTTTAAACTATTCATAATTTTCTATCTTAAGCTAACCAAGGATTCAACTTGGGATTTTATTTTGTTTTTCTGCTTAAGGCTAGTAGTGTGGCTAATAGAATAAAAAGGGGATTTAAAGACTCAAGGGGGCTAACAAGGGTGATGTGAAAGGTAGGTTATTTTTGGGATAAGTGAGCTAAAATCAAATAATGGCCTCAATCATTCTTTTGGTATGTATTTATATTCTATATTCTATATTCTATAATTGGACATATAGATTAAAACAAAGTAAAGAATATCAGAATATAAAAGGAGGGTGGAACACACAGGAATAAAAATTATGGTTTGAATGTAACCATACAATTAAGATCAAAACTCACAGGCTATGTGTTCTCTAGCTCAAAAATCATTTATCACTTATGTATGTCATGCAGGTTTAGTTAAAAATTCCTATTATTCTCAATGTAAAACTTATATTGAATGGCTTTAAAGTTCTAGTGTTTCTCCTTGATGAAGTGTTGTTAACTAACATGTAATGCTATATATACAAGGTGTGGGTTGTTTTGATTCTGTTAAAGTCTCTAGTTTACTTCCTTTTTCTTTTCAATCTATTCCGAGTTATCTTATGCTTAAAAAAAAGGGTAAACTATACTAATCAATCCACAATTTCTATAACTAATAAGTTAGAATTGCAACTAAGTGGCTAAAATATAAACTAAAAATGCAAAATGCAGAAATAGAGTAAAAATACATAAACAGTAGCAATGTATAAATACTCAGAAGATAAAATGGAAATAAAGAGAAAAATACAGAAAAATATCCAAAATAAAAGAAAAAGAGTCTGTAGTGGTTCACCAAGATATTACGACAGAGATGGCGACCTCCCCACACTTAAAATGAAGCATCGTCCCTGATGCTCACTCAAGCAGGGTGTGAAGGGGTGTCATCACTGGAGGGGATGGTAGGTGGTGTCTCTGTGGTGGCTGGCTGAATGTCCGGCTGCGGGAGAGGAGGGGCCGTCTGAATGGGGATCTCAGGATCTGCTGCCTGGATCTACTGGGGTGCTGCCTGCTGGGTGTCTGCCTGCTCTGCCTCTCCCTGGGGATGGGTCTCTGCCTCGGGCACATCCGCCTCCTCCTCAGATGCCTCGGATGGTGTGTCAGGCTCGGAGGGGATGTCGCCGGATCGTATCATCAGCTTCAGGTGCTCATAGCGTCGCTTGTTGTGACGCTCCATCTGGTCAAGTCGTCGAAACAAGCGGTGCACTAGATGATAGACAAGCTCTGTGGCAGGTGGAGGTGCAATGGTGGCGGCAGGGGTAGGTGGTGCAGTAGTGGAGGAAGAGGGACCGGCAGATGGTGTAGCTGTATCATCAGCAGTGGCAGTCAGGAATGGAGGTCTGTAGCCCAAGGCCAGGAAGTTCCTGCTGTGCGGGATAAGCTTCTTGCACTCTGCAGCAGGTGGCCTCTCATCAGCATTCTCCCATGGCACGTCAGCTCGACGGCCCAGCTGTGTAACCAGATAGGGAAAGGGAAGAGTGCATCGGACGTGGACCCTGGCCATATAGTGCCGGATAAAGCGTGGCAGGTACAGGTCCTTGCCCTCCATCACACACCAAAGGAGGGTGATCATAGCGGCTGGTATCTCAGTCTCGTGAGTACTCGGCATAATGTAGTTGCTGAATATCTAATGCCATAGTCGAGCCTCATCGTTCAGGTAAATTCGCTTGATCCCTTTGGGCATGGTGGTGTTCTGACCCATGATCCAAGGAACTGTCGGGTCAAGGGCAATCCTCGCCTTTACTGCGTCCCAGTCAAATCGCATATAGCGCATATCCTCCTCAGCTTTCTGATAGCCATCTGTCTGATCACTCTTAGGCAAAAGTTTCAGAACCTCTTCTATTGCCTCCTCAGTAACCAAAATCTGCTTCCCTCTGAGGTTCACTGCATATAGGGAGGTTTTGAAGTAGTTGCAGTAGAATTCCCTAACCCAAGATGCATTAACCTCAGTCAGATGTCTCTCCAGAAAGAACCAGCCTCTTTGTTTGATCTGATCAGAGGTATATTGCTGGAGTTCTTCTGGGATCTTCAAAGTCCGCTCCAGGTATAGGTTCCTGGAGTTTGCAAACACCGCATACTTCAACTCACAGTATCGGTTTGCAAACTTTACTGAGTCATTGGCGGGAAGTAGTTGGTCGGCCTTCTCCTACGGGGTAAAGGCTTTCTCCACGAGGAGGCATCATGCATGAGGTCGATGATAGACTCGGAGGCTTCTCCTCTTTTCCTTTTGCCAGAAGTGGCCTTGCCTTTTCCCCTTCTCTGGGAATCTGACATCCTGAAAAATAGAAAACAAGGATATAATAAAAATAGGAAAGCAAATAGGCAAATAATCAAAGAAAACACAAAGTGGCAAAGGAGCAATAGGATAATGAATATGAGTTAAGTAAAATGTGCATTTAGGATTGTATATGAGTGAAAAGTCTGAAAAGAAGAAATCACAATCCAAAATGTAATTGAATACAAGTTAAATAGAAAAATTAACATCATGCCTGGGGTAGAATGTTAAAAGAAAGTGAAAGAAAAGCAATAAAAGAAGTTTTGAAAAGGTTAGGTTGGTTAGAGTTAAAATTAGTGAGTTAGTGAAAAATGGGTTAAAGTAAGAGGCATAATGAAAATAGTCCAAGTAACAAGTAATCACAGGTAGAAGCTATAAGTAACTCAGATTCAAACAAGTAAAACAGTTTGATGATGATTCAAATAGAGATAAAGAAAGCAAAAATAAGAATCAAACATCAAAATTGCAGTTTATGAACCAGGAGATCAAAGAAAATAAGAATGCGTGCCTAAGCATTCATGAATTGGTTTGGTGAAATTATAGGAAAGCACAGTTGAAAATGCCAAAACCAAGACATGAACAGAAATATTTTACAGAAATTTGGACAGCATTCCGGCTAAAATAGGACTTTTCCGGAAAATAAACAGCAATCAAGCAGTTCATATGAATCCAAATTAAAGCTTGCAATTACATATACGGAATATAAACATGAAAGTTCAATGTAAAGAGCAGCAAATGCAGGAAAGTACAGCATATGAACATGAACACAGCAACAGCAGAATTGCAGATTTGATAAAACAGAAACAAGAACAGTGCAAATAAACAGACCTACATCCATGATGAGCGGATAATTTATACGCTTTTTGACATTATTTTTAGTATGTTTTTAGTAGGATCTAGTTACTTTTAGGGATGTTTTCATTAGTTTTTATGTTAAATTCACATTTCTGGACTTTACTATGAATTTGTGTGTTTTTCTGTGATTTCAGGTATTTTCTGGCTGAAATTGAGGGACTTGAGCAGAAATCAGATTCAGAGGTTGAAGAAGGACTGCTGATGCTGTTGGATTCTGACCTCTCTGCACTCAAAGTAGATTTTCTGGAGCTACAGAACTCGAAATGGCGCGATTCCAATTGCGTTGGAAAGTAGACATCCAGGAATTTCCAGAAATATATAATAGTCCATACTTTGGCCAAGAATAGACGATGTAAACTGGCGTTCAACGCCAGCTTTCTGCCCAAATCTGGCGTCCAGCGCCAGAAAAGGAGCCAAAACTAGAGTTGAACGCCCAAACTGGCACAAAAGCTGGCGTTCAACTCCAAGAAGGACCTCTACATGTGAAACACTCAAGCTCAGCCCAAGCACACACCAAGTGGGCCCCGGAAGTGGATTTATGCATCAATTACTTACTTCTGTAAACCCTAGTAGCTAGTTTATTATAAATAGGACCTTTCACTATTGTATTAGACGTCTTTTTGACCATCTTTGATCCTGGATTGTATTTGGATCCTGTGATCACGTTTTAGGGGGCTGGCCTCTCGGCCATGTATTGACATTCATAGTGTTCTTGGTGTTCATCTTGACATTCATAGTATTCTTGCATGCATTCATTGTTTTGATCTAAAAATTTCATGCATTGCATCTTTTTAGTGTTTTTCTCTCTCATCATAAAAAATTCAAAAATAAAAAAAAATATCTTTCCCTCTTTTCTCTCATAAATTCGAAAATTTGAGTTGACTTTTTCAAAAAAAAAATTTAAAAATCAAGTTGTTTCTTATGAGTCAAATCAAATTTTCAATTTGAAAATCTTCTCTTTTTCAAAAATCAAATCTTTTTCAAATTTCTTAGTTATTTTCGAAAATTCCAAAAATTTTTCAAAAATCTTTTTCTTATTTTTATCCCAAATTTTCGAAAATAACAATAACAATTAATGTTTTGATTCAAAAATTTCAAGTTTGTTACTTGCTTGTTAAGAAAGATTCAAACTTTAAGTCATTAGTTGTGATTTTAAAAATTCAAATCTTTTTCAAAAACTAATTTCTATCATATCTTTTCAAAAATATCCTCTTATCTTATCTTTTTTCAAAAATTTGATTTCAAAATATCTTCTCTAACTTCCTAATATAATTGAATGAGTATCTCTTAGATCTCTTAATCGGAATCTTCGTGGCGTAAGCTAGAATGATGGTGGCATTCAAGAGAATCCGGAAAGTCTAAACCTTGTCTGTGGTATTCCGAGTAGGATTCAATGAATGAATGACTGTGACGAGCTCCTAACTCGCAATTGCAGGGCGTTGGTGACAGACACAAAAGGATAGTAAATCCTATTCCTGCATGATCGAGAACCGACAGATGAATAGCCGTGCCGTGACAGGGTGCGTTGACCATTTTCACTGAGAGTATAAGATGAAGCCATTGACAAGGGTGATGCCTCCAGACGATTAGCCGTGCCGTGACAGGGCATTGGATCATTTTCCCGAGAGATGACCGAAAGTAGCCATTGACAGTGGTGATGTATCACATAAAGCCAGCCATGGAAAGGAGTAAGACTGATTGGATGAAGATAGCAGGAAAGCAGAGGTTCAGAGGAACGAAAGCATCTCCATTCGCTTATCTGAAATTCTCACCAATGAATTACATAAGTATTTCTATCCTTACTTTATGTTTTATTTACATAATATATTGTAGCCCATATGAGTCAACTTAACTTATATTTACAAGGTGACCATAGCTTGCTTCATACCGACAATCTCCGTGGGATTCGACCCTTACTCATGTAAGGTATTACTTGGACGACCCAGTGCACTTGCTAGTTAGTTATGCGAAGTTGTGAAGATATGTTTAGACCATGGTTCTGTGCACCCGTTTTTGGTGCCATTGCCAGGGAATCAATTTCGAACAACAATTCACAACCTGAGTAGCAATTTCGCATACCAAGTTTTTGGCACCGTTGCCGGGGATTGTTCGAGTTTGGACAACTGACGGTTCATCTTGTTGCTCAGATTAGGTAATTTTCTTTTTGTTTTCTTTTCAAAAAAAATTTTTCAAAAATATTTTAAAAATTTCTCATCTGTTTTCGAAAAAAATAATATAAAAATGTTTTCAAAAAATTTTATTCAAAATTTTTAAAGAATGAATTCTAGTGTTTCATGAAGCATGTGAAGCCTGGCTGGCTGTAAAGCCATGTCTAAATTTATTTATATTTTCAAAAATCACTAACTCTTTTTTCAAAAATAATTTTAGAAAATTCTTCCCTCTCTCATCTTATTCTATTTATTTATTCATCTACTAACATCTCTCCCTCACCCACCAAAAATCCAAACCCTCTCTCTCCCTTTCTAAGTTCAGATTTTTCTCTTCTTCTTTTCTTCTACTAACAATAAGGAACCTATTTACTGTGACATAGAGGATTCCTCTTCTTTTCTTTTTCTCTTCTCTTTCTTATGAGCAGGGACAGAGAAAAAGGCATTCTTGTTGAAGCTGATCCAGAACCTGAAAGGACTCTGAAGAAAAAACTAAGAGAAGCTAAATTACAACAATCCAGAGACAACTTAATTGAAAATTTCGAACAAGTAAAGGAGATGGCAGCCGAACCCAACAACAATGCAAGGAGGATACTTGGTGACTTTACTGCACCTAATTTCAATTTACATGGAAGAAGCATCTCCATTCCTGCCATTGGAGCAAACAACTTTGAGCTGAAACCTCAATTAGTTTCTCTGATGCAGCAGAACTGCAAGTTTCATGGACTTCCATCTGAAGATCCTTTTCAGTTCTTAACTGAATTCTTGCAGATATATGATACTATTAAGACTAATGGAGTAGATCCTGAAGTCTACAGGCTCATGCTTTTCCCTTTTGCTGTAAGAGACAGAGCTAGAGTATGGTTGGACTCTTAACCTAAGGATAGCCTGAACTCTTGGGATAAGCTGGTCAAGGCTTTCCTAGCCAAGTTCTTTCCTCCTCAAAAGCTGAGCAAGATTAGAGTGGATGTTCAAACCTTCAGACAAAAAGAAGGTGAATCCCTCTATGAAGCTTGGGAGAGATACAAAGGACTGACCAAAAAGTGTCCTTCTGACATGCTTTCAGAATAGACCATCCTGGATATATTCTATGATGGTCTGTCTGAGTTATCTAAGATGTCATTGGACACTTCTGCAGGTGGATCCATTCACCTAAAGAAAACGCCTGCAGAAGCTCAAGAACTCATTGACATGGTTGCAAATAACCAGTTCATGTACACTTCTGAAAGGAATCCTGTGAATAATGGGACGCCTATGAAGAAGGGAGTTCATGAGATTGATACTCTGAATGCCATATTGGCTCAGAACAAAATATTGACTCAGCAAGTCAATATGATTTCCCAGAGTC
The DNA here is from genome assembly GCF_000816755.2 of Arachis ipaensis. Taxonomy (NCBI): domain Eukaryota; kingdom Viridiplantae; phylum Streptophyta; class Magnoliopsida; order Fabales; family Fabaceae; genus Arachis; species Arachis ipaensis. The sequence goes on along the minus strand of NC_029785.2, from coordinate 99,396,479 downwards.
TGAATGGAATGCTAGCTGCATCCAACAGTACTCAAGAGGC
>NC_029785.2:99329481-99396367 GCF_000816755.2 Arachis ipaensis | reverse complement strand
ACATCTGTGAGGCTCCATGAGAGCCCACTGTCAAGCTATTGACATTAAAGAAGCGTTTGTTGGGAGGTAACCCAATTTTTATTTATCTAACAATATTTTTCTTAGTTATATGTCTTTATAGGTTCATGATCATGAGGAGTCACAAAATAAATATAAAAATTGAAAACAGAATCAAAAACAGCAGAAGAAAAATGACACCCTGGAGGAGCATCTGCCTGGCGTTCAACGCCAGAACAGAGCATGGTTCTGGCGCTGAACACCCAAAATGGGCAGCATTCTGGCACTGAACGCCCAGAACAAGCATGGTTCTGGCGTTCAACGCCAGAAATGGCAACAAATGGGCGTTGAACGCCCAAAATGGGCACCAACCTGGCGCTGAACCCCCAGAGTTGTGTGCAAAGGCATTTTACATGCCTAATTGGTGCAGGGATGCAAATCCTTGACACCCCAGGATCTGTGGACCCCACAGGATCATCTCAGGATTCATCATCTCTCTTCCCATTCATGATCATCCCTTCTGTTTTCCATTTACCACTCACATCCATACAACCACTACCTTCAAAATTCAACATCTCTCTCCCACCCAATCCCACCCATTCAAAAAGCAATGAGGGAGGAGCAACGAAGACAAGGAAGAGACATAGAAGAGCTTAAGGACATCATTGGTTCCTCAAGAAGGAAACACCACCATCACTAAGGTGGATTCATTCCTTGTTCTTATTTCTTCTGTTTTTCGTTTTCTTTGTTATGTGCTTATCTATATTTGTGTCTTCATTACATGATCATTAGTAGTTAGTAACTCTGTCTTAAAGTTATGAATGTCCTATGAATCCATCACCTCTCTTAAATGAAAAATGTTTTAATTCAAAAGAACAAGAAGTACATGAGTTTCGAATTTATCCTTGAATTTAGCTTAATTATATTGATGTGGTGACAATGCTTCTTGTTTTCTGAATGTATGCTTGAACAGTGCATATGTCTTTTAAAGTTGTTGTTTAAGAATGTTAAATATGTTGGCTCTTGAAAAAATGATGACTAGGAGACATGTTATTTGATAATCTGAAAAATCATAAAAATGATTCTTGAAGCAAGAAAAAGCAGCAAAGAACAAAGCTTGCAGAAAAAAAAATTAGAAAGAAAAAGAAAAAGCAAGCAGAAAAAGCCAATAACCCTTAAAACCAAAAAGGCAAGGGCAAATAAAAAGGATCCCAAGGCTTTGAGCATCAGTGGATAGGAGGGCCTAAAGGAATAAAATGCTGGTCTAAGCGGCTAAACCAAGCTGTCCCTAACCATGTGCTTGTGGCGTGTAGGTGTCAAGTGAAAACTTGAGACTGAGCGGTTAAAGTCAAGGTCCAAAGCAAAAAAAAAAAAAAGAGAAAAAAAAGAGTTTGCTTAAGAACCCTGGACACCTCTAATTGGGGACTTTAGCAAAGCTGAGTCACAATCTGAAAAGGTTCACCCAATTATGTTTCTGTGGCATTTATGTATCCGGTGGTAATATTGGAAAACAAAGTGCTTAGGGCCACGGCCAAGACTCATAAAGAAGCTGTGTTCAAGAATCATCATACTGAACTAGAAGAATCAATAACACTATCTGAACCCTGAGTTCCTATAGATGCCAATCATTTTGAACCTCAATGGATAGAGTGAGATGCCAAAACTATTCAAGAGGCAAAAAGCTATAAGTCCCGCTCATATGATTGAAGCTATGTTTCATTGATAGTTTGGAATTTATAGTATATTCTCTTCTTTTTATCCTAATTGATTTTCAGTTGCTTGGGGACAAGCAACAATTTAAGTTTGGTGTTGTGATGAGCGGATAATTTATACGCTTTTTGACATTGTTTTTAGTATGTTTTTAGTAGGATCTAGTTACTTTTAGGGATGTTTTCATTAGTTTTTATATTAAATTCACATTTCTGGACTTTACTATGAGTTTGTGTGTTTTTCTGTGATTTCAGGTATTTTCTGGCTGAAATTGAGGGACTTGAGCAGAAATCAGATTCAGAGGTTGAAGAAGGACTGCTGATGCTGTTGGATTCTGACCTCCCTGCACTCAAAGTAGATTTTCTGGAGCTACAGAACTTGAAATGGCGCGCTTCCAATTGCGTTGGAAAGTAGACATCCAGGGCTTTCCAGCAATATATAATAATCCATACTTTGGCGAATAATAGACGACGTAAACTGGCGTTCAACGCCAACTTTCTGCCCAAATCTGGCGTCCAGCGCCAGAAAAGGAGCCAAAACCAGAGTTGAACGCCCAAACTGGCACAAAAGCTGGCGTTCAACTTCACGAAGGACCTCTACACGTGCAACACTCAAGATCAGCCCAAGCACACACCAAGTGGGCCCCGAAAGTGGATTTATGCATCAATTACTTACTTCTGTAAACCCTAGTAGCTAGTTTATTATAAATAGGACCTTTCACTATTGTATTAGACGTCTTTTTGACCATCTTTGATCCTGGATTGTATTTGGATCCTGTGATCACGTTTTAGGGGGCTGGCCTCTCGGCCATGCCTGGACTATCACTTATATATTTTTAACGGTAGAGTTTCTACACTCCATAGATTAAGGTGTGGAGCTCTGCTGTTCCTCAAAGATTAATGCAAAGTACTACTGTTTTCTATTCAATTCATCTTGTTTTGCTTCCAAGATATTCATTCGTACTTGGTGATGTATCACATAAAGCCAACCATGGAAAGGAGTGAGACTGATTGGATGAAGATAGCAGGAAAGCAGAGGTTCAGAGGAACGAAAGCATCTCTATTCGCTTATCTGAAATTCTCACCAATGAATTACATAAGTATTTCTATCCTTACTTTTATGTTTTATTTACATAATATATTGTAGCCCATATGAGTCAACTTAACTGATATTTACAAGGTGACCATAGCTTGCTTCATACCGACAATCTCCGTGGGATTCGACCCTTACTCACGTAAGGTATTACTTGGACAACCCAGTGCACTTGCTGGTTAGTTATGCGAAGTTGTGAAGATATGTTTAGACCATGGTTCTGTGCACCCGTTTTTGGTGCCATTGCCAGGGAATCAATTTCGAACAATAATTCACAACCTGAATCAACGTAGGGGGTTATAATTTGAATCCACGTGGCCGCGTGGGGCACGCGGTCGCGTGGGGCACGCGGTCGCGTGGCTGGTGCGAAATGGATGGTTGACGCGATCGCGTTGATGACGCGATCGCGCGGAGGGCAAAAAGAGTAAATGACGCGATCGCATGGGGCAGGCAATCGCGTCGCTGGAATTTGTGCTAAACACACGAATCCAGCGTCGTTTTAGCGCAACTCTCTGTCTCCTTGGGGGTGTTTGTGCAATCCATGCGACGCGGTCGCGTTGCTCATGCGGTCGCGTGGGATTGATTGTGTGCAAGTGACGCGATCGCATGGGGCATGCGATCGCGTGGGCCATTTTGTGCTAGGCGCACAATGGCCGCACGATTCCAGCCCAACTCTCTGGATGTTGGATCCTTACGTCGATTTCCAGGTCACGCGGCCGCGTGGATGACTCGGTCGCGTGGGGAGTGTAGTTCGCCATTTGACGCGATCGCATGGATGATGCGGTCGCATCGCGCACCCTCTTTTTTTTTATATGTAGAATGCGGAATGCAATATGCAGAATGCAGTGCTTAATGTGAATGCTATGCATGATTCCAGGTTCAATAAAATAAAACAAAATTAAAAAACAAACAAAACGAAATAAAATTAAAATTGCAAAAGGAACGATCATACCATGTGGGTTGTCTCCCACCTAGCACTTTTAGTTAAAGTCCTTAAGTTGGACATTGGAAGAGCTTCCTGTTATGGTGGCTTGTGTTTAAACTCATCCAGAAATCTCCACCAATGCTTGGAATGCCAATAGCCTCCGGGGTCCCAAACTAGGCATGTAAAGCTTCTGAGCAGCTTCAAACAGAGTCTCAGACTCCCGGGGTGACGAATGTCAGAATAGAATCCATGATCCCAAACCTTGTTTTTAAATCCGCCTCCGTCTTGATCTCCATGTTTCCATCCAGGCGGTTTAAAAAGTAAATTCTCACCATGGTAACGAAACATTTTCCGAGATCCATTCGATTGATTTTGATGCCAATCCGTGCACTTCGAGTTGAAGCGTGGAACCTTATTGAACCTTGTGTACCAGCTCTGAGCACGAGCCATTTTCCTCTTACTCTTAAAGCCGCAAAGAGCTCTAAGCTGGCCATCTGTTTCAAGCAAACCGTATTCAAGTGAAAAAGTAAAGTTAAAAGTTAAGGATTGTACCCACTTGAAGCTTGTATTGGGTGGTAATGGCCTTGGGGAAGGTGTTTCCGGTGGTTATGTAAGTTCTACTCCCTTGTGCTCTTCTGTGAATTCCTCCACTTCTTTGCAAGGTTCTTCAAATGCATCTGTGTCCTGGTCAAAGTCTTCTATGTCTTCCTTATCACTCGAGTCATAGATTGGAGGTTGAGAGAAATCTACCTCTGCATCATCTTCGTATTCATTTGGGGAAGATTCTTCGATCTCAGAGAATTCACTTGCGGATGCAAGTTCATTACTAAGAGAGCTTGACTTGTGACTATCATCATCAAGGGAATTTGTGTCCTGGGTTATTCCGTCTAGTTCTTCATAAACGACTTGCCTTGGGGATTGTGCAATATCCTCTTTAGCATCAATTGTAACGTCCTTGACGGAGTTCTCCTCAACTCTGGATTCCCATGGAGGTTCAGCATCTCCTAGATCTTCAACCAACTCTTTTTCTTGTACACTGATAGCTTCTTCTACTTGTTCTAGTATGAATTCATTCTCTGTCTTGTCCACTGGAGTTTCTAGTGTCTCTTTCATGCTACGCTCTTCATTAGATTGTCCACATGGGGCTGTGGTTGGTCCTTGAATGTTCGCGCGTCTAGAAGCTAATTGAATTACTGCTTGCTCCAGTTGTCGAATGGTTGTTTGAAGTTTATTTACTGTTGCCTTGAGGCGAACCTCTGATTCTCTGGGTGATGGATTTGGACATGAAACATAGGGAAGTGGTGGTGCTTGGGGGTGATTGGATTGGAACTGGGGTAGGAAAGGTTCATACGGTGGCGAATGGTGAAGAGAAGCTTGTGAGTGTGGTGGTTCGAGGTTATGTTGAAAGGATGGTCTATAGGCACGGGGTGGGACTTGTTGGTAGTTACAAGGTTGTCCACCATATCTATCAGCTGGGCATGCATTGTAGAATGGTCGTTATCCATGATATCTTGGAGGGTGTTGTTGCCTAAAGGATTGATTAGATCCTCTTGGCTCCATCCATCCTTGATTGGTCTGACCTTGATGCATATTCCTGTTGTAACTTCTATTTCCTTCAGCAAAGTTAGAACCAAACTCAAAGCGAAAGGGGTGAGAAATAAATAAACAAGTAAAAGAAAAATATTTACAATAACCAATAATAAGGCACACGTTAGCAGTTCCCCGGCAACGGCGCCATTTTGACGAGCGAGGATTTTTGCCAGTAAAGAATATCATAAAAACAGTCGCGTTGTAGATATAGTTTCTAGACCAACAAAAATCCCCTTCGTGCAAACATTTTGGTTGTCACAAGTAACAAACCCCTTAAAATTGATAACCGAGTATTTAACCTTGGGTCGTCTTCTCAAGGAACTGCAGGGAAGTTTGTTCTTATTATTGGTTATGGAGATTGTAAAATTGGAGTTTCAAGAATGAGGAACGAGTAATTTGATGACAAGTAAATTAAATGGCAATTGAAAATAGATAAATACTGTAAAGCAAACTTTTGGCAAGGTATGAGAAATTAGAGGTCCTATCCTAGCTATCCTTAGCAATGATGATGATGGTTGAATCCCAATTCCACTTTGTTAACCTTTACTAAGATAATGGAAGGTCAAGGGATTAATTGGTTTGATCTTCGAATCCTATTTATTTCCTAAGAAAAGATTGGGATTATAGAAGTTCAATTCAATTAACAAAGATAATAATTATCAATTATGCTGTTGAATTGGATAACTCCTGAGTTACTGATTTCTTAACCAAGACCAAAAGGAGAAAAATAAATATACTTGGAATAAAAAATGTCTTCAGAGTAAAAGTAACAATAGCATGAATAAGAGAAATCAATATTAAACTGAAATACCTCAAATAACATTAATAAAAGAGTAATCTATAACATGAAAGGATTCATAAAGTAGCTTGCAAAAGTAAATAAAAGGAATATTGAACCTGATCAAAAGAAATAATCCTGAAAGTGAATAAAAATCCTAAATCTAAACCCTAATCCTAAAGAGAGAGAGAATCTCTCTCTAAACTAAATCTAATTCATGGAAAAGTAACTAAATTGGAGAGCTCTCTCTGAATGGATGTATTTCCTCACTTCATAACCTCTGGTCTATGCCTTCTGGACTTGGATTTGGGCCAAAAAGGGCTTCAGAAATCGCTGGGAGCATTTTCTGCAATTTCTGGTGCGTGGCCTCTGTCACGCGTCCGCGTGGGTCACGCGGTCGCGTCATTCGGAGCTTTTCTTGCCACACGGTCGTGTCAGTCATGTGGCCGCGTCGCTGCTTCTTCGCGCTTGGCACGCGATCGCGTTGTCCATGCGATCGCGTGGATGTCAGTTTCTTCAAGGACTCCGTTTTGTGCTTTCCTTCCATTTTTGTATGTTTCCTTTCCATCCTTTGAGTCATTCCTGCCTTAGAAGATCTGAAACTACTCAACACACTAATCACGGCATCGAATGGAAATAAAGGTGATTAAAATAATTAATTTAAAAGCATAGGAAACATGTTTTTCACATACATCACATAATAAGGAAGGAGAAGTAAAACCATGCAATTAAAATGAATAAGTGGGTGAAGGATTGAATAAATCACTCAAACTAAGCACAAAATATATCATAAAATATGGGTTTATCAGCCGCACTGAGATTGGCTATCCGAACACTATTACTTGATATAAAATCAAGATGGTGAAGGATCGACATGTCGTCCAGAGGAACCTTACCATGAGGAGCAATCAATTCTGTGGAAAAGGCCACATCATCAAACTCTTCATCGTTTAGATTATAATTCCCAACAATCTTTTCCTTCTTAGGAGGGGGACCAGAAGAAGTAGGGGAGGAGGCAGCACCAGAGGTCGTCTGAGATGGATCAGAAGGAACTGTCCAAATTTGCGGGGTCGGGATAATCTTCCTCAGACCCTGAGACTCAGTTGCCGGCTTCTTCGGAGGCAACTGTTCCGAAGAAGCCTCCCCCGAAGTCTTCCTTGATAAGTTCTGGATGGCCACTGCCTTTTTTGCTTTACAAAACATTTTCATCGAATTGGAAGAGCTCACCATCTCTGAAAAAGAAGCCAGGAAAACATATTACAAGATAGAAAAAAGGACAAAGACCACAAACAGTAAAAGAAAACCACTTCTATGAAAAAAGAAGTCGGATACTACCTAGTTCGGAACGGAGGAGGGAAGGATCTCTTAGAAATCTCTTAGTGTCTAGATGAGGAGGCTCCCCCCAATGCTCCTCTAAAACATTTACAAAGGCCTGTTCCACTTCATCTAAACTTTCCCAAGGATATTTGAGGACTACAAGGTCTTTTTACCACCATAAAGGAAAGGTCGGCTCATCATTCTCATCCAGAAAGAAAGGGCGAGCACCCTCAACAGCTCGGAATTTAAAATAGAAGTTCTTAAAGTTACGAAACGAGTCATCATACATAGAAAAAATCTTTCTCCCCTGGGTAGCTCGGAAGGAGATCCAAAAAGCCTTCTTCTTGGCTACTCCGGGCTTGGTCATCACAAACAGGTAGAGGAAAAGGGGTTGGGAAGGATGAACACCTAGTTCTTGACATAACAACTGGAAAATCTTTATAAAGGCCCAAGATTTCAGATGAAGCTGTGAAGGGGCCACATTACAGTTCCACAAGATCTCGATTTCAAAGGAAGTAAAAGGAAGGGTAATACCTAGTTGGCTAAAGAAATAGTCATAGGCGTAAAAGAAAGGATGCTCTATCCGATCTAAAGGAGGGAAACTAACCCTCTCCTCAAGATCAGGTGACACCAGTTCATAGTTCTTCTCATCTTCCCTATGCTCACAAACCCTATGAAATCTCCTAAGCTTCTCACAGTATTCTGGGTCGGCTACAGTAACACACATCAGGACTATGGAATCTAACCAATCAGCCATATGATGCACCACTATTTGGTGGTGCATTCTATGCTAAATTTAGGGGATTTTATCACCCTTTTCCCACATTTATTCCATGAAATGGCATGGTTTCGTGCATTTCTCCTAATTTGTGCTTAAGAGTGCAAACATTTTTTTAGGCCCTTAATTGATTAATTTTAATTCACCTTTGATTCCACTAGATGCCTTGATGCATTTGTTGAGTGATTTTAGGCTGAAAAGGCTAGGAATGGATCAAAGGAATGAAGAGAAAAGCATGCAAAGTGGAGAAGTCATGGGAAATCAAGGATTTGGGAAGCATTCATCGACGCGCACGTGCAGAAGACGCGCACGCATGGAATGTGAAGTCATATGGCGACGCATACGCATACATGACGCATACGCGTGGAAGCAAAATTGCCATGCGACGCATACGCGTGATCCACGCGTACGCGTCAACGCTCGCACGTGACTTCATTAAAGTGAAAACACTGGGGCCGAATTCTAGGCTTCCCAGGCCCAAATCCAACTCATTTTTGAGCCTATTATATGCAGAAATCAAGAGGAGATTGGTGCACAAAATTGTGATCTCAATGGCGCCAACAACTTGATACGCACAATCATAATCTCAACTCTTTTTCACAACTCCGCACAACAAATCAGCAAGTGCACTGGGCCATCCAAGTAATACCTTACGTGAGTAAGGTCGATCCCACGAAGATTGTCGGCTTGAAGCAAGCTATGGTCATCCTTGTAAATCTCAGCCAGGCAGATTCAAATGGTTATGAGGTTTTGATAATTAAAATATAAATAAAATATAAAATAGGATAGAGATACTTATGTAATTCATTGATGGAAATTTCAGATAAGCGTCTGGAGATGCTTTGTTACTTCTGAACTTCTGTTTTCCTACTGCCTTCTTCCAACCATGCATTACCTCCTTCCATGGCAAGCTGTATGATCCTCTCGGATGAAAACAAATCCATATGCGGTGTCACCTTACGGCTAATCATCTGTCAGTTCCCGCTAGCATCGGAATAGGACCATTGTCCTTTTGCACACTGTCACTTGTGCCCCACATTCGCAGGTTTGAAGCTCGTCACAGTCATCCCTTCTCAGATCCTACTCGGAAAACCACAGACAAGGTTTAGACTTTCCGAATCTCAGGAATGCTGCTAATTGGTTCTAGCCTATACCACGAAGGCTCTGATCTCACGGAATGAAATGCTCTATTGTCAGGAGAGGCAATCATGCATCGTGAACCAGGAGGCCAAGAGATACACACTCAAGCTATTGTAGATAGAACGGAAGTGGTTGTCAGACACGCGTTTATAAGTGAGAATGATGATGAGTGTCACGAGTCATCACATTCATCAGGTTGAAATGCGAGTGAATATCTTAGAGAAGAGGTAAGCGTGAGATGAATAGAAAAACAATAGTACCTGTAATAATTCATGAAGAACAATAGTACCTGTATTGGAGGATGAAAAGGAAGCACGCAAAAGTGGATGGAATACAAGAAGTTGAAGGAACTGCAAAGCTGTCAGCTGACCCTCTCGCACTAAAACGGTCATAACTCGAGCTACAGAGGTCCAAACGATGCGGTTCTAGTTGCGTTGGAAAGATAACGTCCAGGGCTTTGATTTGATATATAATATGCCATAGTTTCTCTGAAGCTAGGCAACACGAACGTGCGCTCTATGCGGACGCGTCGCAGTGATGAAAATCAGCGTAGCAGATTTCTTCTCCAGCGATTTCTGGACTATTTTCGACCCAGTTTGCAGCCCAGAAAACACAGATTAGAGGCTATAAATTGGGGGGAATCTATACATTCATGATCATGCCTTCTATTATTCACTTTTAATAATTTAGATGTAGTTTTTAGAGAGAGAAGTTCTCTCTTCTCTCTTAGGATTTAGGATTAGGATTCCTCTTAAAGGAATTAGGATTTCTTATTATTTCAACTTACAATTTCTTCCGAGTTCCAGGTTCAATGTCCTTTTTATTTATTTTATCAATTTAGCTTATGAAATCTTTATGTTTGGATTAATTTCCTTTTATTAATGCAATTGAGGTATTTCAGATTTATGGTTCTTATTTAGCTTTTTTATATTCTTGGCTTTAATTGATTAACTAAAGGCTCTTGAGTTATCAAACTTATCGTGATTGATTTTTATGTCTGCTAATTGAATTGAATTCCACTAACTCTAGTCTTTCCTTAGGAGTTGGCTAGGACTTGGGAAATCTAACTAATTAGTCCTCTTGACTTTCCCTTGCTTTCGTAAAGGTTAACTAAGTGGGATTAACTTCAATTCTCATAAGAATAACTAGGATAGGACTTCCGAATTTTCATACCTTTCCGAGAGTTTATTTTATAGTTATTTATTTATTTTACTTGTCATTTAAATTACTTGTTCCTTACTTTCAAAACTCCCAATTTACAAAACTCATAACCAAAAATAAGAACATACCTCTCTGCAATTCCTTGAGAAGACAACTCGAGGTTTAAATACTTCGGTTATCAATTTTAAAGGGGTTTGTTACTTGTGACAACCAAAACATTTGTAAGAAAGGATGATTGCTTGGTTTAGAAACTATACTTGCAACGGAAATTTATTCTGAATTCTAAACCGTCAATCATCCGTTCTTCAGAAGGCTAACTTTGCCAAAGTAGAGGGCTTGTCCGCCACCTTGTAGAGTTCTAGGGATATGATCTCATGAACTTCTACTTCTTCTCCATTCATGATGCTATAGATCATGATAGCCCGGTCTATTATAACTTCAGACCAGTTGCTAGTAGGAATGATTGAGAGTTGGATGAACTCCAACCATCCCCTAGCCACGGGTTTAAGGTCAAGCCTTCTTAGTTGAACCGGCTTGCCTCTTGAGTCTCTCTTCCATTGAGCGCCTTCCACACAAATGTCCCTATGGGCTTGGTCCAACCTTTGATCAAAGTTGACCCTTCTAGTGAAAGGGTGAGGATCTCCTTGCATCATTGGCAAGTTGAATGCTAACCTCACATTTTCTGAACTAAAATCCAAGCATTTCCCCGGAACCATTGTGAGCCAATTCTTTGGGTTCAGGTTCACACCTTGGTCATGGTTTTTAGTGATACATGCATTGGCATAGAACTCTTGAACCATTAAGATCCCGACTTGTTAAATGGGGTTGGTAAGGATTTCCCGACCTCTTCTTCGAACTTCATGTCGAATCTCTAGATATTCACTCTTTTTGAGCTTGAAGGGGACCTCGGAGATCACCTTTTTCTTGGCCACAACTTCATAGAAGTGGTCTTGATGGACCCTTCAGATGAATCTCTCCATCTCCCATGACTCGGAGGTGGAAGCAATTGCCTTCCCTTTCCTCTTTCTAGAGGTTTCTCCGGCCTTAGGTGCCATTAATGGTTATGGAAGAAATAAAAAGCTTAGCTTTTCCCACACCAAACTTAGAATGGTTTCTCGTCCTCGAGCAAAAGAAGAAGGAAATGAGTAAAAGAAGAAGAAATAGAGGAGATGGGAGGGGGGTAGTGAAGGGTTCGGCCAAGGGGGTAGTAGTGTGTATGTTGTGTGAAGATGAAGGTGGTAAGGAGGGTATTTATAGGGTAAGGGAGAGAGGGTAGCCGTGTATGAGGGGTTGGGTTTGGGAGGGAAATGGTTTGAATTTGATTGGTGAGGTAGGTGGGGTTTAATGATGGATGGATGTGAGTGGTGAAGAGAGTATGGAGAAGATGGTAAGATTTGATAGGTGAATGGTTTTTGGGGAAGAGGTATTGAGGTGATTGGTCAAGGGTGTATGGGGAAGAGTGTTATGGAAAGGTGTAAAGAGGAGAGAAGAAGAAGTAGGGTTGGTGGGGATCCTGTGGGGTCCACAGATCCTGAGGTGTCAAGGAATTTGAGTCCCTGCACCATTCTGGCATTCAAACGCCCATTCTATGCCAATTCTGGCATTTAACGCCAGCTCTGCTACCTTTCCTGGCATTAAACGCCAGCTCTGCTACCTTTCCTGGCATTAAACGCCAATCTGCTGCCCATTTCTAGCGTTAAACGCCAGCCAGATGCCAGACAGCCTTTTCTGGCGTTAAACGCCCAGAGTGCTACCCATTCTGGTGTTTAACGCCCAGAATGCTGCCAGGCTAGGCGTTAAATGCCCATTCTTCTATCCTTACTGGCGTTTAAACGCCAGTAAGCTTGTCCTCCAGGGTGTGCTGTTTTTAATGCTATTTTTCATTTTGTTTTTGATTTTTCAGTTGTTTTTGTGATTTCACATGATCATCAACCTAAAGAAAACATAAAATAGCAATAGAAAATAATTAAATATAATTAAATATAATTAAATAACATTGGGTTGCCTCCCAATAAGCGCTTCTTTAATGTCAATAGCTTGACAGTGAAGCTCTTAGAAAGCTTCAAAGAGATTTAGAGCTTAGTGGTGGCCTCCCAACACCAAACTTAAAAGTTGAGTGTGGGGGCTCTGTTTGACTCTGTATTGAGGGAAGCTTTTCATGCTTCCTCTCCATGGTTACAGAAGAAGATCCTTGAGCCTTAAACATAAGGTAGTCCTCATTCAATTGAAGGACTAGCTCTCCTCTGTCCGCATCAATCACAGCTCTTGCTGTGGCTAGGAAAGATCTTCCAAGGATGATGGATTCATCTTCATCCTTCCCAGTGTCTAGGATTATGAAGTCAGCAGGGACGTAATAGCCTTCAACCTTCACTAAGACATCCTCTACAAGTCTATAAGCCTGCTTCCTTGAATTGTCTGCTATCTCTAGTGAGATTTTAGCAGCTTGTACCTCAAAAATTCCTAGTTTCTCCATTACAGAGAGGGGCATGAGGTTTATCCCTGACCCCAGGTCACACGGAGCCTTCTCCATTTCAGTTGAACCAGATAATTTAGTTTATTGATGAGCAATGGGGGTTCATCCTCCCACGTCTCATTACCAATTAACTTGGCATTCAGCTTCATGATTGCCCCTAGATATTGGGAAACTTACTCTTCAATAATATCTTCATCCTCTTCAGAGGAAGAATACTCATCAGAGCTCATGAATGGCAATAGTAAGTTTAGTGGAATCTCTATGGTCTCTATATGAGCCTCAGATTCCTTTGGTTCCTCAGTAGGGAACTCCTTGGAGGCTAGTGAACGTCCATTGAGGTCTTCCTCACTGGAAATCACTGCCTTTCCCTCCTCTACAGGTTTGGCCATGTTGGTTATATTTATGGCCTTGTACTCTCTTTTTGGATTCTCTTCTGTATTACATGGGAGAGTACTAGGAGGGAGTTCAGTAACTCTTTTACTCAGCTCACTCACTTGTGCCTCCAAATTTCTACTGGAGGACCTTGCTTCAGTTATGAAACTGAGAGTGGTCTTAGATAGATCAGATACTACAGTTGCTAAGTCAGAGTGGCTCTGCTTAGAATTCTCTGTCTGTTGCTGAGAAGATGATGGAAAAGGTTTGTTATTGCCAAACCGCGCTCTCCCGCCATTATTATTATTGAAGCCTTGATTAGGATTCTGTTGATCCTTCCATGAGAGATTAGGATGATTCCTCCATGAAGGATTATAGGTGTTTCCATAGGATTCTCCCATGTAATTCACCTCTTCCATTCCAGGATTCTCAGGGTCATAGGCTTCTTCTTCAGAAGAAGCTTCCTTAGTATTGCCTGATGCAGCTTGCATTCTAAACAGACTCTGAAAAATCATATTGACTTGCTGAGTCAATATTTTGTTCTAAGCCAATATGGCATTCAGGGTATCAATCTCAAGAACTCCTTTCTTCTAAGTTGTCCCATTATTCACAGGATTTCTTTAAGAAGTGTACATGAACTGGTTATTTGCAACCATTTCAATGAGTTCCTGGGCTTCTGCAGGCATCTTCTTCAGAAGAAGAAATCCTCCAACAGAGTGGTCCAATGACATCTTGGACAATTCAGACAGACCATCATAGAATATACATATGATGCTCCATTCTGAAAACATGTCAGAAGGACACCTTCTGATCAATTGCTTGTATCTTTTCCAAGCTTCATAGAGGGATTCACCTTCCTTCTGTCTGAAGGTTTGGACTTCCACTCTAAGCTTGCTCAACTTTTGAGGTGGAAAGAATTTGGCCAAGAAAGCATTGACCAACTTTTCCTAAGTGTTCAGGCTATCTTTAGGTTGTGAGTCCAATCATGTCCTAGCTCTGTCTCTTACAGCAAAAGGGAAAAGCATAAGCCTGTAGACCTTAGGATTAACCCTATTGGTCTTAACAGTGTCACAGATTTGCAAGAATTCAGCTAAGAACTGACGAGGATCTTCCAATAGAAGTCCATAAAACTTGCAATTCTGCTGCATCAGAGAAACTAATTGAGGCTTAAGCTTAAAGTTGTTTGCTCCAATTGTAGGGATTGAGATGCTCCTTCCACAGAAGTCAGAAGAGGGTGTAATAAAATCACCAAGCATCTTCCTTGCATCTCCACCATTGTTATTGGGTTCGGCCATCTCTTCTTCTTTTTCGAAAAATTTTGTCAGGTCCTCTCCAGAGTGTTGTGGCTTAGCTTCTCTTTTCTTTCTCTTTAGAGTCCTTTCAGGTTCCGGATCAGCTTCAACAAGAATGTTTTTATCCTTGCTCCTGCTCATATGAAAAAGAAGAGAACAGAAAAGAATAGGAATCCTCTATGTCACAGTATAGAGATTCCTTTATGTGAGTAGAAGAATAAAAGAGTGGAATAAAGAAGAGAGAAGATGAAGAATTCAAACACAGAGAGGGAGAGAGGGTTCGAATTATAAGAAGAAGAGAAGTGTTAGTAAATAAATAAATAGAAAGAGATGAGAGAGAGAATTCGAATTTTAAATTAAAATAAAAGGAAAATATTTTTTTTATTTTAATTATTGGTTAGTATTTTAATTAAAAAGATTTTTGAAAAAGTGGTTAGTGATTTTTGAAAATTGGAGAGAGAAAAGTAGTTAGGTGGTTTTGAAAAAGATATGATTGAAATAGTAAACTTTTAAAATCAAACAAAAAGTCAAGTAGTTAATTGAAAAAGATTTGAAAATCAATTTTGAAAAGATAAGAAGTTAGAAAAGATTTTGAAATCAAATTTTAAAAAAAATATGATTGAAATTTATTTTGAAAAAGAACCGAAAAGAAAATTAAAAATATTTGATTTTTGAAATTAAAGTTGATTACTTGACTAATAAGAAACTAAAAGATATGATTCTAGAATTCAAAGATTGATCATTTCTTAATAGGCAAGTAACAACTTGAAATTTTTGAATCAAAATATTAAATTTTAGTAATAAATTTGAAAATATGAGCTAAAAATGAGAAAAATATTTTGAAAATCAATTTTTAAAATTTTGGAAAATATTAAGAAGAAAAATGGAAAAGATTTGATTTTTGAAAAGGATTTGAAAAAGATAGAATTTTTAAATTGAAATTTTGACTTGAATAACAAGAAACAACTAAATTTTAAAAGTTTTGACCAAATCAATCTAAAATTTCGAAAATTATGAGCAAAATAAGGGAAAGATATCTTTTTTTATTTTTGAATTTTAATAAGGAAAGAGAAAAACATCTAAATGACACATGACATAAAAATTTAAGATCAAAACAAAAAATGCATGCAAGAACACTTTGAATGTCAAGATAAACACCAAGAACACTTTGAAGATCATGATGAACACCAAGAACATATTTTTGAAATTTTTTTTAAGAAAAGAAAGACATGCAAGACACCAAACTTAAAAATTTTTAAACTTTAGACACTAGTAATTAAAAAATGCATATGAAAAACAAGAAAAGACACAAAACAAGAAAATGCAAAGATCAAACAAAGAAATTCATCAAGAACAACTTGAAGATCATGAAGAACACATGCATGAATTTTTGAAAATTTTTAAGAGAAATTAAAAACATGCAATTGACACCAAACTTAAAATTTGACACAAGACTCAAACAAAAAGCATAAAATTTTTGGTTTTTATGATTTTATTAATTTTTTTTGTATTTTTCAAAAATTATTTTGGGAGGAAGAAAATAAAGAAATTCAAAATTTTTAATAAGAATTCCAGGAATCATGCAATGTTAGTCTAAAGTTTCGGTCCAAAAATTTAGACCTGGCTTAATAGCCAGCCAAGCTTTATGTGAAAGCTTCGGTCCAAAAGATTAGACATGGCCAATGGCCAGCCAAGCTTCAGCAGGGCATTACATACAACAGCCAAATTGATGGGAATCGAAAGGCTCCTCCAATGATAAGTGGTGATGTGTGGAAAACGATCCAACACAAAACTCACCGGCAAGTGGACCGGGTCGCATCAAGTAATAATAACTCACATGAGTGAGGTCGATCCCACAGGGATTGAAGGATTGAGCAATTTTAGTTTAGTGGTTGATTTAGTCAAGCGAATCAAGTATTGGTTGAGTTGTTTGTAATTGACAGAAACTAAATTGCTTGAAATGTAAAGGGAGAGGGGTAAATTGCAAGAAATTAAAGAGAAAAATAAAAGTGCCGAATCTTAAAGAACAAGTAAATTAAATTGCAGAAACTTAGATTGCAAGAAATGTAAATAACTGAATCTTAAAGTGCAAGAAATGTAAATTGCTGGAATTATAAAAGGGATTGGGAGTTGGGATTGCAGAATTTAAACAAGCAAAGGTAAATTGCAATAAACAGAAGAGTAGAGGAGTAATTGAATTGAACTAGATCTCAACAGAAAAGTAAAAATGCTTTGAAAGTTTAAAAACAGAAAGTGAGCAATGCTTAATTTGCAGCAATTTAAAAGTGGTTGAAGATCTCAGGAGTGGAAGAGACTAGATAACAAGTCTAGATCTCAAATCCTTCCTTGATCCAACAAGAACAATTGCAAAAGAAATAAAGAAAAGTAAATTGTAGAATTAAAGAGAAGATGAAGCAGTAAAGTAAACAGAAATGGAAATTCAATTATGCAGAGAATTAAACAAGAGATCTCAAGGTGAGATTGAAACAAAAGTTCTTCAATTCTTCACCCAAGATCCAAAGCAAGAAAAATAAAGAGTGCTCAAGCAAGAATAAGGAAGAAGAGAGATCAATTCTCCTTCCCAATTCTCTAAGATCTTAGTTCCAAAGAAAAAGCTCAAAATGAAAATGAAAGTTAAAAGAAAAATTCAAAGTAAGGTCTAGAGGTCCTAATTACATCAAACTAGATCCTATTTATACACTTTCTATTCTTGGATTTTGGAATTTGGATGGGCTTTTGATTTGGTGAAGAAATGAATTAAGTTGGATTTTTAATTCAATTTTAAGCCCAATATTGCACCTCCCAGGGGCAAGCTCAGTTGGAAAACCAAACTAAGCCCTCAAATGTTGCTGCCCGTGTCAAGTGTGGTGCGCCCAGCCCCTTGGTCATTGCGTGACACTAGAGCTCAGTTGGAATTTTGAACTGAGCTCTAGGCCGTGTCAAGTGCGCACTTCTTGTTGCTCCTTCGCGTGTCAATTTGCGTGTCACAGCCCCCTTGGTATGCAAATTGTGCGCCAAAGTGTGGGGAGCTTGAGGGAGAGTAGTGCTCAGTTGGGAAAACCAACTGAGCTCTCCATGTGCAGCGCCTTGCTTGGGAACTCAATCTCCCAAGTTCAAATCCTGGTGGGAGCAAGTCTGAAGCAATTTCCTTTGGAAGAGTGGGCGCTCCTCCCTTGTGTTTCCAAGAGCTCCCTGGTTCGAACCTTGGCCAATGCACCTTGGATTATTTTCCTTGCAAGCTTGGTAGCGTGAGGTTCCGTGTTCGAACCTTGGGGAAGGCTTTTTGGCCCATTTTTCTTTGTTTTCCTTGCAAGGAGCGTTCCTTGCTTTTCCTTGGGTCATGAGTTCGACACCTTGAGGCTTCACTCCTTGGGATTTCATCTTGAATTAATTTTTAAGAGCCCCCGATAAAGCTCAATTAGTGAATTGAGCTTCATGTTGTCTCCTTGCTTTCTTTAGTGTTCAGTTGACTAATTGAACTGAGCTTGGTGTTTTGTCCTTTCCCATTTTTCCTTGTGAGGCTCAGTTTACTTTATCAACTTAGCTTTCCTTCTTCCTTGCTGTTGCTAAGCTTTTCTTCTCTTGGGCACACTTTTTGCTTCCTTTGGAAACGTTTCTTATTTCCTTTGGGCACGCTCCTTAAGCCACGCTTTTCTTATTTTCTTTTTTCTTCACCTACAAGTAATCAAATCAACCAATTAAAGTATCACAAATTTCACAAGGTTTATAAATCAATTAATTATTAATTAAATTTAGCTTAAACCTCATGATTTAGCATCAATTACATGGTGGTTGTTTGATTTAAAGAAGTCATGCATTTTCATTCCAAATTACTTACTTAGAATGCAAGAAAGTGCATAAAACCAAATAAAAACAAAGAAAAAGACTAGTGAAACTAGGTTAAGATGACTTGTCATCAAGTGGAAGCCTTGGTCCAAAAAATTAGACATGGCTTGGCAGCCAGCCAGGCTTCAACAGATCATGATGAAACTCTAGAATTCATTCTTAAAAATTCTGAAGAACAAAATAAAATTTGTGTAAACTTTTTTTGAATTTTTTGAAAATAAAAAGCTTAAAAATAAAATAAAATTACCTAATCTGAACAATAAGATGAACCGTCAGTTGTCCAAACTCGAACAATCTCCGGCAACGGCGCCAAAAACTTGGTGCACGAAATTGTGATCTCAATGGCGCCAACAACTTGGTACGCACAATCGTAATCTCAACTCTTTTTCACAACTCCGCACAACTAACCAGCAAGTGCACTGGATCATCCAAGTAATACCTTACGTGAGTAAGGGTCGATCCCACAAAGATTGTCGGCTTGAAGCAAGCTATGGTCATCCTTGTAAATCTTAGTCAGGCAGATTCAAATGGTTATGAGGTTTTGATAATTAAAATATAAATAAAATATAAAATAGGATAGAGATACTTATGTAATTCATTGATGAGAATTTCAGATAAGCGTCTGGAGATGCTTTGTTACTTCTGAACTTCTGCTTTCCTACTGCCTTCTTCCAACCATGCGTTACCTCCTTCCATGGCAAGCTGTATGATCCTCTCGGATGAAAACAAATCCATATGCGCTGTCACCACACGGCTAATCATCTGTCAGTTCCCGCTAGCGTCGGAATAGGACCATTGTCCTTTTGCACACTGTCACTTGTGCCCCACATTCGCAGGTTTGAAGCTCATCACAGTCATCCCTTCCTGGATCCTACTCGGAATACCACAGACAAGGTTTAGACTTTCTGGATCTCAGGAATGCTGCCAATGGTTCTAGCCTATCCCACGAAGGCTCTGATCTCACGGAATGAATTGCTCTGTTGTCAGGAGAGGCAATCATGCGTTGTGAACCAGGAGGCCAAGAGATACACACTCAAGCTATTGCAGACAGAACGGAAGTGGTTGTCAGGAATGCATTCATAAGTGAGAATGATGATGAGTGTCACGAGTCATCACATTCATCAGGTTGAAGTGCGAGTGAATATCTTAGAGAAGAGGTAGGCGTGAGATGAATAGAAAAACAATAATACTTGTATTAATTGATGAAGAACAGCAGAGCTCCACACGTTAATCTATGGGTGTAGAAACTCCACCGTAGAAAATACATAAGTGATAAGAGTCTAGGCATGGCCATGAGGCCGGCCTCCAAACATGAACATACAAGTTCCAAAATGATCAAAGATGTAAAATAAATCACTAGAAGTAGTTTTTATACTAAACTTGTAACTAGGGTTTACAGAAAATGAGTAACTAATTGCAGATAGTGCATAAATCCACTTCCGGGGCCCACTTGGTGTGTGCTTGGGCTGAGCATTGAACCTTTTTTGTGCTTAGGCTATTCTTGGAGTTAAACGCCAGCTTTGGTGCCAATTTGAGCGTTTAACTCCAATTCTGGTGCCAATTTGGGCGTTTTACGCCAAGATATTTCAGGCTGACTTTGAATGCCAGTTTGGGCCATCAAATCTCGGGAAAAGTATAGACCATTATATATTGTTGGAAAGTCCAGGATGTCTAGTTTCCAACGAAATTGAGAGCGCCCCAATTGGACTTCTGTAGCTCCAGAAAATTCATTTCGAGTGCAGGGAGGTCAGAATCCAACAGCATCTGCAGTCCTTTTTCAGCCTTTGAATCAGATTTTTGCTCAAGTCCCTCAATTTCAGCCAGAAAATACCTGAAATCACAAAAAATACACAAACTCATAGTAAAGTCCAGAAATGTGATTTTTAATTAAAAACTAATAAAAATATAATAAAAAATAACTAAATCATACTAAAAACTATGTAAAAACAATGCCAAAAAGGGTATAAATTATCCGCTCATCAAAGATCAAGGGGGCTTTAGTTGGGGGGAAGTCATAATTGAATTTTGGAGGGAATGATTTAGTTAGTTTCTAGAGAGAGAAGCTCTCTCTTCTCTCTAGAATTAGGATTATGTTAGATTAGGATTTCTTAGATCTAGGTTTAATTCTTGCTTTGATTTACTTTTCCTTTACAATTCCTTGTTCCTTTACCTTTCCTCTCTCTAGTTTTGTATTTCATTCTTGTAATTGTTCACTTGTTGTTGATGCACTTTTATTTCTTCTATTTCTCTTTTAATGCAATTTATCTTCTATGTTCCTTTATTGTTGATTTGCTTTATTGTTGTTAGTTCCTTGCAATTATTAGTTGTCGATCTACTTTTCTTGCAATTTTATCTTGCTTTTCTTTTGTGCCTTTCAAGTGTTTGATAAAATGCTTGGAAGGATGTTAGTGTAGATTTTTCTCCTCTTGGCTTTGGTTGAGTAATTGGAGACTCTTGAGTTATCAAACTCCTTTGTTGATTGAAAATTGGAAGTTGCTAGTTGATTTGAATTCCACTAACTCCAGTCTTTCCTTAGGAGTTGACTAGGACTTGAGGAATCAAATTGATTTATCCACTTGACTTTCCTTCGTAGTTAGAGGTTGACTAAGTGGGAGCAATGGACAATTCTCATCACAATTGATGATGATAATGAGGATAGGACTTCTAATTCTCATTCCTTACCAAGAGCTTTCTTAATTATTAGTTTACTTCTTTCACAATTTATCTTTCATGTCTCTTATCAAAATCCCAAAATATACAACTCATAACCAATAGCAAGAACACTTCCCTGCAATTCCATTGAGAGATGACCCGAGGTTTGAATACTTCAGTTATTATTTTTAGGGGTTTGTTACTTGTGATAACCAAATTTTTGTATGAGAGAATTATTTGTTGGTTTAGAAACTATACTAGCAATGAGATTTCAATTGTGAAATTCTAAACCGTCAAAATTTCATTCATAACCATACCATCAGGGACCTTTGTGGACATCTCGACAATATTTTTACGAGAAGACATATAACTACACCTACAACAAGAAAATATAAACGGTCACTACCAAACAACTCGGACGACAATAGAAAAGGAAGAAACAACCAACAAGTAACAAGCCTGGCAGTAAAAGGGCACCCCAGGATTCACACAAAGCAAAGAAATCAACACTAAAAGCCCAGGGACACCCTTTAGAGGCAACAGTACAGAACATAGAAAAAGAAATGTCGCAGAAACTAAAACCCTAGACTTCTCAAACAAAGTAAACATCAGAGATAGTGACAGAAACCTAAGTGCCCACATGTCTGAAGCAAACAGAAATAAAAAGATCGCAACTTTGAAGAAACAAAGGAATACAAAAATCACCAGAAAGCTTCAACCATTTTAAAAAAGAAGCTCAGCAAAGATCAAAACTTTGTACAAAAAGAAAACATGCAAGAGTAAAGCGCAAAGGAGGACGACAAATAAAACACGTAATAGGCATAAAGTAAAAGCAGAAACACTCTTGGAGTGCTAGGGCAATCAAAAGATGAACGAAAGGAAGCTTCTTTTCACTGAGCAAATAAAACGGATGAGAGCAAGAAACTAAAAGCAAAAGTCTAAACCCTTTCAATTTCAAATTAAGTGAGGGAATGGAACGGAAAAAGGAATTAAAAGCCTAATCAATAGGCATTAAAAAGTGCGTGCATATTCCCAAGGAGGTAACCCCCTCGAGGAACAAACGCAGCAATAAAGGAGCGAAGGCAAAAAAAACACTCCGTAGTTAAAAGCAATGCAAAATTTGCGAACGGAGGAGCAGACCGGACAAAGATGCTTAAGCACGACTTCCCCAAAGAGATCGAGGCTCAGAAAGCATGATCTCATGGAAAGGTCCAAACTCAAGCAGGGGCACTGTTCATACCCTGGACCGAGCTATTAGGTCCGGGTTGGGCAAGGATGAAGCAACTGATCTCTTTGAAACTTGATCTGCTGCCGACCTCTTCAGAAAGAGCTCGGACGAATCGCCACGAAGGCCCGAAAAGGCCCAAGAAAGAAGGGTCACCGCCTACTAAAAAGCGGCTGGCCAAAAGATAGGTGATCTCACCCTCCAAAAGATAAGATAAGATAACAAACTTATCTCGAGGAATGTCACTCCACACTACTATAAATACATTGGAGTACCCAGGTATAACTCATACTCTAATTCTACAAAAAATCTGCCTAAATCCTGTACTAACTTTAGCATCAGAGTCTCTTGCAGGTACCACCCTCCTCCGGTGACGAGGACCAGCAGCTCCTCCCATCCCAACAAGTCGGACACGACAGTTCTAGTCAAACCAAAAGATCTTGTCCAAGATCAACCTCCCAGTTTCAGGTAACCCTCGGAACAAGTAGTTAGGTACATTTAGTTTTCCCACCACCATATAAGACTTAACTTTTGTTTTTCTTTTATTGCTTTGCATAGGAAATGAAGGAACGGAGTGGAGGGAAATGATAAGACAAGCCAAGGAGGAAAGTTTGGCCACTTCATGAAGGACTAGGCACATGTCTTCAAATAGAGCTCCTTGGGAAGTACTACCATGCAAGCATTGGAAGAATCAATGTGTCATAACACTCACCCTTGGAGACCGAACCCAACCACCTCATAAAGTGGTGATACTTGTGCTCACAACTACTTCACTTATACACCATCCATTCTCACCCTTAAAAATCAATCTCTACCCTTCATTCAACCACCATTTTCCAATATAAATAGCTTTCACCCATTGTAACCGAACCCATAACCTTCTACATTCCAATTCTCATTCCACCACAAACCATCTTCATACTTGTTGCTCTTCGGTCACCTTATTCTATCACATTCCCATTTTCCTTTCTAACACTTGGCACTCTTGATCATCCATTTAGCTTCTCTCTTAAGTCACAACCCGCCACATCTACATCTTTTCTAGCCCGGCAATCACCTATGGCAGCATCAAGCTCTAGGAGACGAAAGGGGAAGGAACCGGTGGAGAGCATTCCCTTTGATGAATGGAGGTTCAAGTCCGCATTCCATGAAATCTAATCGGATGGATGGAACCCAAAAAAATATTGCCCGAGCTTACATTCCAATTCAATGAAGATGAATGTCTGGAGATTAAAGAGAAGATTGAGAGAAGACGGTGGCAATTGCTCACGGACCCAATCACTAAGATAAACGAAAATATCATCAAGGAGTTCTATGCTAATGTGGTGAGGGACGACACCACCAAAGCCCCCACTTTCAAGAGCTATGTGAAAGGGACCGAGATTGATTTTAGCCGCAATGCCATTATGAGAGTTTTTCAACTGAGATCAAGGTCCTTTGAAGAGGCTAGCTATGAGTCAAGAATGAGCAACGACCCTGATTGTGAAGAAATTGTGAACGACATATGTGTCGTAGGAGCCGATTGGGTGAGATACTCTGATAGAAAGCCAAGATATATCAGAAGAGGAGACCTTATTCCCGAAGCTAAAGGATGGTTTGAGATCGTGAGAAGGTCCATCCTCCCTGCCTCAAACAATTCAGAGGTCAACATTGCTCGAGCTACCATGGTACACTTCATAATGAGGGGTGGAGACAAAAACGTTCATGAAATCATTGCTGAAGGTATCCAAGAGATTTCGGAGAAAAATAATCTAGAGGCCTGGTTGTGGTATCCAAGCACTATTCTAAGGCTGTGTATGAAGGCCAAGGTGGCTTTTGACGATGCAAACTCAATATAGTTGAAAGTTGGAAAGCTAATCATGCCTCAGTGCATGAATTATGTGGCACCCGCTCAGCAGCAAAGAAGACCTCAGCGAAGGAAGATAGTGATTCAAGAAGAAGTACAACAAGAAGATCCTCAATAAGAAGAACAACACCCTTCGGCCACCATAGACATGAGCCACATCCAAGAAGCTCTTGAAGGTCTAACAAGGCAATACATGGAAGGATAAGAGCAACAAAAAAAACACTTCCAGTTTCACTTGCTAAATCACCAAAAGGAGTTGCACAAGCAACTAATGGAGCAGCAACAGGAGCACTACTCCCAACTTTCTCATGCCATTAGCCAAGTGTCCGAAAGACAAGTGCATCAAGAAAAGCGCATTCAAGAACTCAACCAATGACAAATAGCTCAAATGAAGGCATTCAGCGAGTTTAATGTGCTCAATGAAGGGAGGCAAATGAATAGGGCTAATTATGACATGAACACCCAAGCCAAGCTGACTTACGTGACCAGGTACATGCATAACTTGTACCCAATAATCCAAAGATATGATGCAATCTATAAGGTGCTCAAGGAGCAAGAAGAGGGAAGGGCAAAGCACCACAAAGAAGCATTGAGAAAGAGGATGGAGAATTCTGGATTCTGGAAGAAGTTAAATGAAAAACAAAAAGAAAGAGGAGATGCGAGCAACCAGGAAGGAGGCCAAGAGGATGAGTGAAACAAGAAGGGAAAGCACGCCCAAGAGTGAAAGGTGGTGGAGTTTCTTTTAAAGCTTTAAATAAGGAAAATCATGTATGAAATAGAACATGCTTCCATTGTAGTTTAGGAATTTCAATTCAGTTTTTGGCATTTAGTTCTTTGAGTTTATCTTTAAGTTGCTAGTTGAGTAGACAAGTCATTTGCATTTGCATTTAGCTTATTCAGTTCTTTAGTTTATCTTTATGTTTGCTAGCCTAGTTTCTTAGGCCATTGCACCAATGCTTGTGATTGTATGCTTGTTTTTAAGATTCAATAAAAGAAATTATAAGAAAATGTTGTGAAAAAGAAGAATAAAATTCGATGTTGAAGAATAGAGTCCTAGTGTTGGTGGTGGTGATTGCTAGCTAAGTTAGTTCACCAATAAGGTACAAGGCTAAAATATATCTTGAATTATGAGCTTGACGTACATTCTATGAGACTTAAATGACTAATAAGATCCTAGAAAGAAGTAGAAGAAGAAAGAAAAGAGCAAGAAACGTAGCTAGGCACCAATAGTTTGAACCTTGAGGCATGTGTCTGTGGTGATTTTGTACAAGGATCTGCTTGGATAAGTAAGTTCTTAGAAGTGCCTTATTACTTGACAACTTGGGTTAACTAACCCAGGATTGTCAATTGAAAGTCCACTATCAAGAGCAACCTTGTTACAAAGGATTTAGTAACCCAAAGAGGTGCTGGACACCAAGGTCTCAAGAATGAATAACAAACCATGTGTCTGTGGTGTGTATGTTCTGAGAAGAGACTTGGGTGATTAAATCTTTAGGGGTATTTCAACACCTAGCACCTTGAACCAACTAGTTCGGGAGTGCATGCTAAAAGCCTACCCTAAAGAGTTATCTCAACATAGAGCACTTAGCCTAAGAAAGCAATAAGCTCTAAAGAAAAAAAACAAAAGCAAAAACAAAGCCAAGATAAGGATCAATGAATAAAGGTCTCATAGAAGGCAATAGAGTGAATGTTCAAGAGCATGTTATAGCCTAAAACCCAACAAGAACATGAACCTAAGTTGCTATGCATGAAACCCCATGAACCAAGGATTTGAATTCTCTGAATAAGGACTTGTATCTCTTATACTTTCATTCATCCTTCTTATGTTCTATTACTTGCTTGAGGACAAGCAATATCTAAGTTTGGTATTGTGATGCCAAGGCATCTTGGCTAGTTTTACTAGCCATTTTTTGTATGTTTTAGGTTAGTTTCATGCACTTTCTTAGAAATAAGCAAGTATTTGGTTGAATATGCATCCATACCTTGATCCAAGCAAACATTGTGAATTCTAAACTAATTCATGAGAATAATGCAAGAATTGAATGACATAATGCATGATGCATCATCTTATGATCAAGAACAAGACTTTGATTCACATTGTTTGTTTAATTTCTGGTAAGAAGAAGTAGAGAAGAGCCACGTTAGTGCCACTAACGTGGCCATTAACGTGGAGAAAGGGAAGGCTTGCAACGTTAGTTGTGAAGTTAGCACCACTAACATCTTCGAAGGTCATTTAAGCCCACGTTAGTGCCACTAGCCTGGACACTAACGTGGAAGAAAGAAGAAGCCCCAACGTTAGTGGTGAAGTTAACACCACTAACGTTAGTGGAAGGAAGGGGACTTTGCAACGTTAGTGGTGTTAACTTCACCACTAACGTTGGGAATGGCCAAGAAGCCCACGTTAGTAGCCACGTTAGTGCCACTAACGTGGGCACTAACGTAGAAGAGGAGGAAGTTTGCAACGTTAGTGGTGAAGTTAACACCACTAACGTCTTCAAAGTCAAGGTATGCCCACGTTAATGACCACGTTAACACCACTAACATTGGCCATTAACGTGGAGGAAGAGATGAATTTAATGTTAACGGTGTAGTTAACACCATTAATGTGATCATGGTTGGGAAAGGCTACGTTAGTGGCCACGTTAGTGCCACTAACGGTGGGGTTAACATGACTTCAAGAGTTTCGGGACATTAGTGACCAAGTTAGTGCAGTAACGTCTTCGAACCAAGATTTTATACTTGATGTTAACCACACTAACGGCCTGACTAACGTGAAAATTACCTAACTCAAACTCTTCCAGCAAGTTGAGCTAAACCCACTGAGATTGTAACTGCTTCAACTATGCTTAAAGGCCCACATCCAGAGACTTGCAGAGAGAACTGAAGATCAGAGAAGTAGTATATATAAGGGTAGTTTTGAACTAGAAAAGAAGATTGGCACCTGGGGATCCAGGATTGTAAACACTCTATATTTTACTTTCTCTGTAATTCAGTTTACTTTGAAATGCACTTTTCATTTTCAATTTCCATTCCCAGAGCTATGAACAACTAAACCCCTCTTCATTGGGTTAGGGAGCTCTGTTGTAATTCAATGGATCAATTGTAGTTTTCATTCTTCTTCTTTTTTTCATTCTCTTGATTTTCTTGAAAGCTTTCGATCTTTATCCAATTGATGCAATTGTCTCGGAAGAGAAATTGCTCATACTTGGATTTCCTCTGTACCTTGGAAGAGGAATGTGGAAATCATGCTAGAAATACTTTCTCATGTTAGACTGGGTTAGGGGTTGGATGGATATGGTGACATATAATCCTACCAATACTTTAATCTAGAAAAACATGTGGTATAATCAGTGATCGTACTTCATCTCTTCCCATGAGCCATTAGATCAAGGAATTAGGCAATTGTTCAAGCTTAGAGAGATTGAATTTCCAAGGAATTGGGATTCAATCGCCTAAGATTGCCAAGAGATCAATGAATGCATGTATTGAGAAAGAAATGAGAATGAACTTGATCCGGAGAATACAACATCTCCTAAGCCCAATGAACTCTCCCACTTCTGATCTTTCCCATTCTCTTTACATTCTGCTGTTTACATTTATTATAATCACCCCCATTCCCATCTAAATTTCTGCAAGTTTAATTTCCTGCAATTACTTTCTGCAATTTACATTCAGCCCTTTTAACTTCAATCATTTATATTTCTTGCAATTTATGTTTCCCGCCATTTTAATTTCTGCAATTCCCAATTCAAATCTTCTTAGTTCACTAGAACACTCCTCTAATTAAAGTTGCTCAACCAATCAATCCCTGTGGGATTCGACCTCACTCTACTATCAGTTTTTATTTGACGACATTTGGTATACTTGCCGAAGGAAATTTGTTGAGAAACAAATTTCCATGCATCACTGATAAACCACTATTCTATGGTTTATCTTGTGTTTAATTGAATGGTTTCATCAAGTCTTCACCCACTTATTCATACTAAATACATGATTTTATACTACCTTCCTAATATTATTCTATGGTTGAAAACTTGTTTCCTAGAGATCTTTAATTAGTATATTTTAATTCTCCTTTATACCATTCGATGCCGTGATCCGTGTGTTAAGTGTTTCAGGCTTTATAGGGAAGGAATGGCTTAGAAAATGGAGAGGAAGCTTGCAAAAATAGAAGGAACACAAGAAACTAAGGAGATGACCAGCGAATACTGTCGCGCGCGCATGGCTCACGCGAGCGCGCGGAATGAAGAGAATCGCAGCGACGCGAGTGCGTGCCTGACGCGTACGCGTGGATTGGAATCTGCACGAATGACGCGAACGCGTGAATGATGCGTACGCGTGACAAGGAAATCGCTGAATGATGCGAACGCGTAGACGACGCGTACGCGTGACCTGCGCGATATGCAAAAATAAAAGAAAATGCTGGGGGCGATTTCGGGCCACGTTTTGACCCAGTTTTCGGCCCAGAAACATAGAATAAAGCCAGGGAACATGCAGAGACTCAACACACATCTTAGACATAATAGACATATAGTTTTAGATTCTTTAGGATTACTTTTAGTTTTAGATCTGAATCTAGAGAGAGAATTACTCTTCCTCTGGTTTCTCTTTACATTCCTAGTTATTGATTTTGCTTTCATATATTGAAGAGTCATTACCTCCGTTGAAGACATTATTCTAGTTTGTTTACTTTGTCCTTTACTCTTCCATATCCTTATTTACTTTATTTAGAATTACAATTGGATTATTTTCATGGATTGTTGATAAAGAGGATTACTTTTACTTTTAATTAATTTTCAATCTCTATTTTATTTTATTTAATTTATTATGTCTTCTTCTTATATTTTTCTGAGTACTATATTAATGTCAATGGAGTAGATTCCCAAACTTGACATGGGGTTTGATTAAGAGGAGACACTTGAGTTGGAAGCCTTAAGTGTTGGTTAAATTGGAAGTTGTTGGCTAGTTCTGTATTTAGTAACGCTAGAACTTCCCAAGGGAGAGGAATAGGATTTGCGAATATGGATTAGCTCAATCACTTGACTTTCCTTTATTTAGTAAGTGTTAATTATGTGAAAACAACAACCTTTTTGATGCTACACTTAAGAGATCCTAACAAGGATAGAACTTCCAATTAATCATTCTCCCAGTCGAGGATTTTTATTAAAATATTAATAATCATTCTTAGTTTTATTGCTTTAATTTTTAATTATTTAATTGCTCATTATCCAAACTTAAACTCTCTCGGAAAATTCCTAATTAATAAATTAGCCCTCTTTCCTGCAACTCGTTGGGAGACGACCTGGGACTCATACTCCCAGTATTTTTATTTCTAAATTTCGTGACAACTTTTCTAAATTGACAAGGCGGATCTTAGCTAGTTAAGAACTATACTCTCAACGCATTCTCTATATTGATTTCTTAATTAACCGACTTCTGCCTTCACGTCAGTTTTTGGCGCTGTTGCCGGGGAGTTGCAATTGTGTTCTAAATTATTAATTAGTGTACATATTTTATTTTATTTGCATATTTTATTTTTATTTTTACCATGAGCTATATGTTTTTCTCATTGAATGATCCGTTCATTGCCTGATCCGAGCTTAGCTGCATTTGATCCTGAAATTGAAAGAACTCTTTCACGTATTAGGCGAGCTCGGTACAGGATAGCCTCTGAGGGTGGTGAAGTGATTGTTATCGATTCACCAGTCTCATCTGAGGGCGAATCTGAACCGCCATCTGAGAGCGAAACAAGATTCTTTACTACTGATTCAGTTAATTCACATGCAGATAGAATGGCAGCACCTAGGAGGGTTACTCTCCAGGAGGCTAGAGCCCCAGATTTTACACTGTAGCCGTATCAAGTACATCATCCAACTCTGGCTGCAGATTTTGAGCTGAAGACTGCATTAATCAACTTGATGCCCAAGTTTCATGGCTTACCTGCTCAGGAGCCTATCAAGCACTTAAGGGATTTCCAGACAGCCTGTTCTACTATTAGGCGTAATGGTGCAGATGAAACTTCTATTTTGTTAACCACCTTCCTGTTTTCTCTTGAGGGAAAAGTGAGGGAGTGGTACTACTCCCAAACTGAAGCGACTGTTACCAACTGGAATATGCTCAGGAGAGAATTTTTGGAAAAATACTTTCCAGCTAAAGTCACAGATAGACTGAGGAAAGAGATCTCCTGCATTGTTCAAGGAGAATCAAAGACTCTTTATGAGTACTGGGAGCGCTTTAAGAACCTTCTAGACGCATGCCCCCATCACATGATTGACAGACTGGTGTTGATCAGCTACTTCACACAAGGCATGAAGCCTCAGGATAAAACTACACTGGATGGTGCTAGTAATGGTTCTATTAAAAAGTACAAGACCGCAGATGAAGCATGGCAACTGATCAGCGACTCAAAAGCTGTTACCGAGGTTTCCTCTAGCATTGAAACTACTGCTCTTACATAGATTATATGTGAAATGACCAACCTACTGAAGTAAATGCAGTTGAACTAACAACAACAAGCTTAGCCTCACCCACCACAACAGAGCCAACAGTTAGTCCCACAAAGAGTATGCGGAATCTATGCTGATTATAGTCATTATATTGATGAATGTCCGCAGCTCCAACAAGAAGACAATACTGTGGCAGCTACTCATAACTTCTATGACCGCCCGAATCAAGGATACAATCAACAAGGCGGCAATTACAACCAAGGTGGAAACTATAACCAAGGATGGCAAGACAACTCCAACCAAGGCTGGAGAGATAAGTCCAACTATGGCTGGAGGGACAACTATAACAGAGGAGGCAGAGATAACAATGGAAACTAGAGGTAGAATAACAAAAACAAACAGCAGAATCAGAACCAGCCTTACAGAGCACCTCACCTAAGACAATCTCAAGGATCCCAGCATAACCAACAACAAGTTCCTCAGATCACCTATCCTAATTCCTCATCAAATGACGAGATGCTTCGTTCTCTTGCACAAGGACAACAAGACATGCAGACACAACTAAACTCTACTTTAAATGGTCTGAATGCCACTTTATAAGCTCTTGCCTCCAGGATAGATTCATTACCTAATTCCACTAACAAACCTTTAAGCTCCAGTGGAATTCCTTCTCAACCCTTACCTAACCCCAATGGTGGCATCAATGCCATCACCTTGAGGTCCGAAACCACACTGCCAGAGAGAAATCATGAGGCACCAAGCCCAATAGTACACGCCCCAGCTGAGGATGTGATAGAAGTAGAAGATGCTGAAATGGAAGATGCTGAAGAAGAAGATAAGGTACAAGACAAGGTTGAAGAAGAAGTAGCTCCACAAAGGAATAGACCACCAAAGGATACAGAAGTTGTACGAGATGCCGTTCCTATCCCCTTTCCACACCTTGCAAAGAAATCCATAAAGCAGATGGAACTTGATTCCAAAATGGTAGAAATTTTCAAAAAGGTTGAGGTAACTGTTCCCCTTTTTTATGTCATTCAGCAGGTACCTAAATACGCAAAGTTTCTGAAAGATTTATGCATTCATAAAGATAAAATTAATGAGTTAGAAACTATTCCTTTAGGTAGTTCTATATCTGCTTTAATGGGAGGTATACCTGAAAAATGTAGTGATCCAGGTCCATGCATGGTTAACTGTACCATTTTAGGTGTAATATTTTCTGACTGTATGTGTGACTTAGGAGCATGTGTTAGTATAATGCCATTGTCTATATATGATACTTTGAGGCTCCCTCCCTTAAAAAGGTCAGCAGCTCGTTTTGTGTTAGCAGATAAAAGCATAATTACAGTAGTTGGAATTGCTGAAGATGTATTAGTGAGCATTAAGGGGCTCACATTTCCTATTGACTTCTATATCCTGGAAATGCCCCCTAATGACTCAGGCAGACCATCATCAATCCTGCTTGGAAGAACATTCCTGAAGACTTCAAAGTTCAAACTGGATGCATTCTTAGGAACTTACTCCTTTGAGATAGATGGCAGAGCAGTGAGTTTCAGTTTAAATAAAGCTATGAAGCACCCTCCGGAAGATCATTCTATCTTCCAGTGCAACATCATTAATGAAATTGTAGCTGAAGTTCACCAAGAAGAAATAGAAGAGAAGCACATAGAGCAAGGTCCAAGTATGGGGACACCCTCTGAACACAATGAGGACCCTTTACCATTATCATTAGCTCAAGATGATCCAGAGCCTAGCCAAGAGCCTAAATCAGAATTAAAGCCCCTTCCTCCACACCTCAAGTATGCTTATCTTGAGGATAATCAGAAGTTCCCAGTTATCATTGCAAGGGAACTCACTTCTCAACAAGAAGAGCAACTGCTCAGTGTGTTGAGAAAACATAAGAAAGTAATTGGATGGAGCTTGGCAGATATAGTAGGCATCAGTCCTCAAGTTTGTGAACACAAAATATATTTAGAAGAGGAATCAAAACCTGTCCGTCAGCCTCAAAGAAGATTGAATCCCACCATCTTAGAACTTGTCAAGAAAGAAGTAACCAGGCTACTTGAAGCAGATATCATTTACCCCATCTCAGACAGTGAATGGGTCAGTCCAATACAAGTGGTGCCCAAGAAGTCTGGAGTCACAACAATAAAGAATGAGCATGGAGAGCTCTTGACAACTAAAGTGCAGAATTCATGGAGGGTTTTCATTGACTATAGCCGTCTCAACCAAGCCACTCGCAAGGATCATTACCCCTTGCCATTCATTGATTAGATGCTCGATCGCCTGTCAGGTAAATCACATTATTGCTTTTTAGATGGTTATACAGGCTACTTTCAAATTCATATAGCTCCTGAAGATCAGGAGAAGACTACTTTTACATGTCCCTTTGGAACATATGCTTATAAAAGAATGCCTTTTGGCTTATGTAATGCACCTGCTACTTTCCAAAGATGCATGATGAGTATCTTTTCAGATCTTATTGAGAACTGTATGCAAGTTTTTATGGATGATTTTAGCGTATATGGTGATTCATTTAGCCTTTGCTTGGATAGTTTGTCTAGAGTATTAGGCAGGTGTGTTAGTACAAACCTTGTATTAAATTTTGAAAAATGTCACTTTATGGAAAAACAAGGAATTGTACTAGGACATGTTGTGTCTAATACTGGTATTTCTGTAGATCCAGCAAAGGTAGATGTCATTTCTAGTTTACCTTACCCTCCTCTGTGAGGGAAGTCCATTCGTTTCTTGCCCACGCAGGTTTTTACAGGAGATTCATTAAGGACTTCAGTAAGGTAGCATTGCCTTTATCCAGATTGCTGCAGAAAGATATTGAGTTTGAGTTCAGTGAAGATTTCATGAAAGCGTTTGATAAGCTGAAGATCGCCCTGACTCAAGCTCCAATTGTGAGAGGACCAGACTGGAGCCAGCCATTTGAAATTATGTGTGATGCCTCCAACTATGCAGTAGGAGTAGCGCTGGCTCAGCGCAAAGGTAAAGACCCTTTTGTAATTGCTTATGCATCTAAGACTTTAAATGCTGCTCAGTCTAATTACACTACTACTGAAAAAGAACTTCTAGCTATTGTTTTTGCTCTGGATAAATTTCGAGCCTATTTACTTGGTATTAAGGTAGTAGTGTACTCAGATCATGCAGCTCTAAAATATTTATTAGCTAAAAAAGAGTCCAAACCACGGCTAATACGTTGGATACTACTGCTACAAGAATTTGATTTAGAAATTAAGGATAGGAGTGGTAACCAGAATTTAGTGGCAGACCACTTGAGTCGCCTTGAGCACATTAAGCATGATTCCACTCCTATAAATGATACTTTTCCATTTGATAATTTGCAAGCAGTATCTGAAGTAGTTCCTTGGTATGCACCTGTAGCTAATTATCTAGTTAGCCATACTTTACCTCCCAATTTTACTAAGCATCAAAGGGACAAGCTGAAAAGCGAATCTAAATATTTTATATGGGATGACCCATATCTGTGGAGGTCTGGTGCTGACCAGGTAATTAGAAGATGTGTACCACAATCAGAATTCTAGTCCATTTTAGAGGCATGCCACTCTTCTGAGAGCGGAGGACATTTTAGCCCTCAAAGAACAGCTAGAAAAATCTTATACTATGGATTCTGGTGGCCTACTCTTTTTAGAGATGCTGCTGAATTTTATAAATCTTGTTCCCCATGCCAAAGGTTTGGTAATATATCTAAGAGGGATGAGATGCCTCAACAGATTATGCTTTTTCTGTTAAATTTTTTATGTTTGGGGCATTGACTTCATGGGTCCATTTCCAAACTCTAATGGTTACCTTTATATACTGTTAGCCGTAGATTATATTTCTAAATGGGTGGAAGCAATTCCTACCCGTACTGATGATGCTAACACTATTGTTTCCTTTGTTAGAAAATAAATTATTTGTCGCTTTGGATCACCACGAGCAATCGTGAGCGATCAAGGCACTCGCTTTTGTAATAGGAGACTAACAGGACTACTGAAAAAGCATGGGATAGTTCACAAAGTAGCAACAGCTTATCATCCCAAACCAATGGACAAGCAGAAGTGTCTAACAGAGAGATTAAACACATTCTGGAGAAGATAGTAAAACCTCATAGGAAGGACTAGAGTGCCAGGCTACAAGATGCACTCTGGGCATATAGAACAGCGTACAAGACACCCTTGGGATGAGCCCCTTCCGCTTAGTATACGGAAAGGCTTGCCACCTTCCAGTAAAGGTGGAACACAAGGCTTTCTGGGCTGTACGGGAATGCAGTATGAATTTTGAAGAATCTGGTACTGAAAGGAAGCTGCAACTAGCAGAATTAGAGAATCTTCACCTAGAAGCATATGACAATGCTAGGTGATACAAAGAGAAGATGAAGGATGTCCATGACAAGCACATAAAAAGGAGAGAGTTCAGACCATGAGAGTTAGTTCTTCTTTATAACTCCAGACTGAGACTTATGCCAGGTAAACTGAGATCAAGATGGGAAGGTCCCTACAGAGTAGAAAAGGCAGAGCCATACAGAGTTTTTCACCTGCGTCATCCTTCTAGCTCCAAATTTCTAAAGGTCAACGGACATCGCCTAAAGATTTATCATGGTGAAAAGACGAAGGATCACAAAGAGTTAGAGGTTTTCCTCTTGGAAGACCCACCAACAGAAGCAGAATGAGCTTAAAGAACGTCCAACTTAAGGACGTAAAAGCAAAGTGCTAGGTGGGAGACAACCCACCATGGTATGATCGTTCAGTTTCAGTCTTAATTTTTATTTTACTTTATTTTATTTTTGTCTTTGTTAATGACTCTTCTCATAATCTCTGCATATAGCTGCATATAGCCTGCACTTACATTTGCATTCTGCATATATAATTAATTAAAAAAAAGAGAGAGAGAGAGGCACGTGACGCGTAAGCGTCGCCGACGCGTCCACGTCATAGATGCCCTGGACACGAGAAGAAAGGAAGCAGAGAGTCACGCGAGAGCGTGGCTGGAGGCGTGCCTTAGGCACAAGCATGCTCACGTGACCGCGTCACCCACGCGAATGCGTGGCCCTGCAAAATCGACGTAAAGAGGTATATGGCAAAAAGTTATGATGGAGCTAGGCTGGAATGATGCTAGAAGCACAAGCCCTATCACGTGAACGCGTTCCCCACGTATCCGTGTCATTTTTCAAAATATGGCCACGTGACCGCGACACCCGGATCTTTGGCAAAATCCATTTAAAACAGAGAGTTGTGCGTACGCGAGGCTGCACTCGCGCCAATAGCATAAATCAGGCCACGCGTCGCGTGACTCACGCATCCGCGTCACCTGAAAATTATCACACACCACGAGATCGCGTGATCCACGTGTCCGCGTCACATGCGACGCACAGCTTATCCAAATCAGTGCCTGCTATCTTATCTTTTCTTCCCCAAATCCAAATCTTTTCTTTCCCTTCTTATTTCTTTTTTCTTCTCTTCTTCCTTCTTTATTCTTTCTCACTTTTTACTTTCCTTTCCCTATTTTTCACATCCATTATCAAAGTTCTTTTCTTTCTTTCCTTACTTTTTCCTTTTCCTTTATTATTTTTTTTATTTATGTTTTCTTCTTCTTTTTCTTTTCACTTTCATTATCTATATTTTCTTTTTCTTTCTTTTTCTTTATTCCTTTAATTGGTGTTAGAAATTTACTGGGTGATTATTTTCTTTTACATTTTGCTTGTGAATTATTGTGGAATTGTTTGACAATTAATATTACTTCTTAAAGGGTTGCTTGCATTCCACTTTAATACTTCCAATAACATATTCACCATGCATGCTATGTGTTTATGAAAAAGCCCGTATAGCATTGTGCATTATTTTTATGTTACTACTACTCTAATGCTTGTTTTTCACAAAACCCCTTTTATATTTTATTGATTAAATATAATTGTCAATACAAACAGGTTGTTAGTTTGAAAGAGTTGATAATCTAACTTGGACATTTAATGCTTGATCTATGCTACTCATGCCTTTGCCGGCATGCCAATAAACATCTTGCATTTAATTGTCATCACCTGCACTTGCTATCTTTTTATTGATGAACTTTTCACATGTAGTCATGACCATGTGTTAATGACATCCTTCTTTACCGTGCAGTGATTATCACGTATCCTGTCCTCTTCCTTGCTCTAACCCTTGAAGTTTTAAAAGTACTTACCTTTTCCCTTTCAGGATGGCCACCAAAAAGGACAAAGAGAAAGCTACTCCCAAACCACCAGCAAGGAAAGGAACAAAAAGAGCACTAGTGGCAGAGCCATCTTCAACCGCAGTAAAACCCTCAACAAAACGAATCAAGAAGATCATCAAAGTCGATGAAAAAGAGAAAGCTTTTCCAGTAAAGGACACTGCGAGGTTCACTAACCGCTACTGTGAGCAGATGTTCCCCATCCTAGCTGAGATGAATTATAATAATGAGTACCTTCTTATCCTCCCGATCAACATTGCTAAATTTGTTGAGCCCCGCATTGAGCAAAGACAATGGGATTCCTACGGAGACAGCCACAGCAGGTTAATCTTTCATGTGTAGTTGAATTCTACTTCAATTTTCACATGCCAACCATGCAATCTGTCTATGTCCGTCAGAAGCAAATCTCCATAACAGAAGAGGCCATTCAACGAGCTTTAAATCTTCCCCCTGCTCTAGAAGGATTGGACGCATTCCAAGAAGCCTCATTCAAGTGCCAGACATACCAATTTGATTGGGACGCCGTTCTCAGAGTTATAGCACAACCTGGAAGCAGATGGATCTACGGATACCATCGATCCCGACCTAAGAGCATATTGGCTTCAGCACTCACCTTGGAGGCTCGAGTATGGGCACAGATTATGTCCCATTACGTCTTTTTAAGCACTCACGAGTCCTCCTTCACTGCAGACATGGCTGTTCTACTCTGGTGTATCCTTACAGACCAGCACCTCAATTTACCAAGACACATTCGGCAGGCTATGGGACACGTACAGATTGCGGGTAACTTACCTTTTCCCGCCTTGGTTTCAGATCTAGTCTCAGCAGTCGGAGTCTCCTACAGAGCTGGGGACACCAAGGCCATGATTCCACGAGATGATCAAGTCGTCCCTAACGGGAAGTATATCAGACCTCCAACAGCCACTGCTAGCCGGCCTATAGATCCGGCCAAAGATATTCCTTCTCCTTCCACATCACAAGCACCTTCAACAAATCAGTTACTCCTACAGATAATTCAAAAGTTAGACCGGCTTGAGCAGAAAGGAAAGCAAATGGAGCGTCGTAACAAGCGCCGATTTACATACCTAAAGGAGCTGATTATTGGTCACCACCCACCTAAAGAAGACCCAGACACCCCAGACTCCACTTCATTTACCAGCAAAGGGAGGCATGACAGACCCGATAGTGGAGATGCTGCTACCAGCCCCCCTTTGTTCTTGACACATGGCACCGAAGACGGTGCAAAGCTTTAAGTGTGGAGAGGTCAGTCAGTACCTGACTTTCAGAGGTAATTTCTCTTCCTTAAACACCAATAAAATAGGATATTTATTAATTTTTCTTTTGTTTAGAATAGGATAGATAGCATAGTAATAGGTTAATTGCATGCATGTTCTATTTGGTTAAAAATTAATAAGTTTCTTTTTAAGATCCTATTTTTGAAAAATTTCACTAATTTAAATCAAAATTTTTGTGTTAAACTTGTTTGGAAATTGTATTTGGAACATAATTTAAAAAGCTAAGAACACACAACCTGTGAGACTTGAGCCTAATAACATTGATACATTATTTAACCATAAATATTATTCTTGTGTGTTTACTTCTCTATGATTGTAATCGTTATTTTGTTCCATCCTATATGTCCAATGTTTAATGTATTATATGCATGCGTATGATTGAGGCCATTATTTGTTTTAAGCTCACTTATCCCAAAATAGCCTACCCTTCCAATTACCTTTGTTAACCACTTTGAGCCTTTTAAATCCCATTTGTTCTATATTTTACCACATTACTAGCCTTAAGCGGAAAAATAATTAAATATCCCAATTGAATCTTTGGTTAGCTTAAGATAGAAATTGTGTGTCAATTGAGTTTGGGAAGATTGTGGGAACATGGGTTAATAAAAGAATGTGTCATGATAAAATAATGGGAATTTTGGTACCTACTCATGTGGAACTAGAAAAATTAAAAATCCATGTGAATTGATAGTGTTATGTTTATTTTTTTTATGCTTCAAAAAAAAATTCAAGTAATTAAGTAATTAAATAAGGGGACAAAATTACCCCAATGCTAAGTTAAGTTAATGGAAAAATCAATGCATATGTGATACAAGTTAAGAGAAAAGTTGATGCATGAGTATGTAATACAAAAGTGGGAAAACTTTGGGTAAGTTAAGGATGCTTTAAGAAGAAAATAAGAGTGTGTATATAGGTAAGAGCTTAGGTTAATCAAGGATTCAATTTATAGCTCACTTAGCCATATATATACCCTCACCTTTACCTTGGCCCCATTACAACTTTGAAAAGACCTCATGAAGTTTGCATTGGTGCATTAAATACTTGTTGATTGGTTAGGTGAAGAACAAGGTTTAGAAAGCATGATTAGAGAAGAGTACAGTGATTACCCTATACACTAGAGAGACTAGAGTGCATATACACCACCAGTGAGGGTTCAATGCTTAATTCTATGTTCCCTGCTTTCATGAGCTGTCTTCTTACAAGTTTACTTGTCTTTACTGTATAGTTTGAATTAGTGAAGTTTTAGTTATTTTTGTCTTAAAGAACTTATTTATTTTAACCAAGTAGACAAAATCATATAGTTGCATTCATATACATAAGTTACATTGCATGAGTCTTAATTTTCCCTACTCATTTATTTTATCTCCTTAAGCTAAGCATGAGGACATGCTAATGTCTAAGTGTGGGGAGGTTGATAAACCCCTATTTTATGGTTTATCTTGTGTTTAATTGAATGGTTTCATCAAGTCTTCACCCACTTATTCATACTAATTGTATGCTTTTATAATTCCTTCCTAGTATTATTCTATGGTTGAAAACTTGCTTCTTAGAGATCTTTAATTAGTATATTTTAATTCTCCTTTATACCATTCGATGTCGTGATCCGTGTGTTAAGTGTTTCAGGATTCATAGGGCAGGAATGGCTTAGAAAATAGAGAGGAAGCTTGCAAAAATGGAAGGAACACAAGACACTAAGGAGATGACCAGCGAATACTGACGCGCGCATGGCTCACGCAAGCGCGCGGAATGAAGAAAATCGCAGCGACGCGAGTGCGTGCCTGATGCGTACGTGTGGATTGGAATCTGCACATATGACGCGAACGTGTGAACGACGCATACACATGACGAGGGAAATCGCTGAATGACGCGAACGCGTGGACGACACGAACGCGTGACCTGCGCGATCTGCAGAAATAACAGAAAATACTGGGAGCGATTTCGGGCCGCGTTTTGACCCAGTTTTCGGCCTAGAAACACAGAATAAAGCCAGGGAACATGAAGAGACTCAACACACATCTTAGACATACTAGACATACAGTTTTAGATTTATTAGGATTACTTTTAGTTTTAGATATGAATCTAGAGAGAGAATTACTCTTCCTCTAGTTCTTTACATTCCTAGTTATTGCTTTTGCTTTCAGATATTGAAGAGTCATTACCTCCGTTGAAGACATTATTCTAGTTTGTTTACTTTGTCCCTTACTCTTCCATATCCTTATTTACTTTATTTATAATTACAATTGGATTATTTTCATGGATTGTTAATAAAGAGGATTACTTTTACTTTTAATTAATTTTCAATCTCTATTTTATTTTATTTAATTTATTATGTCTTCTTCTTATATTTTTCTGAGTATTATATTAATGTTAATGGAGTAGATTCCCAAACTTGACATGGGGGTTGATTAAGAGGAGACACTTGAGTTGGAAGGCTTAAGTGTTGGTTAAATTGGAAGTTGTTGGCTAGTTCTGTATTTACTAACGCTAGACCTTCCCAAGGAAGAGGACTAGGATTTGCGAATAAGGATTAGCTCAATCACTTGACTTTTCTTTATTTAGTAAGGGTTAACTAAGTGAAAACAACAACCTTTTTGATGCTACACTTAAGAGATCCCAACAAGGATAGAACTTCCAATTAATCATTCTCCCAGTCAAGGCTTTTTATTAAAATATTAATAATCATTCTTAGTTTTATTGCTTTATTTTTTAATTATTTAATTGCTCATTATCCAAACTCAAACTCTCTCAGAAAATTCCTAATTAATAAATTGGCACCCTTTCCTGCAACTCGTTGGGAGACGACCTGGGACTCATACTCCCAGTATTTTTATTTCTAAATTTTGTGACAACTTTTCTAAATTGACAAGGCGGATCTTAGCTGGTTAAGAACTATACTCTCAACACATTTGATGAGTATTTTGGAGGAAAAATGAATTTCTCCCAAAACACACAAATCTAACCGGCAAGTGCACCGGGTCGCATCAAGTAATAAAA
The DNA here is from genome assembly GCF_000816755.2 of Arachis ipaensis. Taxonomy (NCBI): domain Eukaryota; kingdom Viridiplantae; phylum Streptophyta; class Magnoliopsida; order Fabales; family Fabaceae; genus Arachis; species Arachis ipaensis. The sequence goes on along the minus strand of NC_029785.2, from coordinate 99,355,228 downwards.
ACTCACGGGAGTGAGGTCGATCCCACAGGGATTGAAGGATTGAGCAATTTTAGCTTAGTGGTTAATTTAGTCAAGCGAATCAAGATTTGGTTGAGTGATTTGTGATTTACAGAAATTAAATTGCATGGAAAGTAAAGGGAATGGGTAAATTGCATGAAGTTAAGGAGAGCAAGAAATTAAAGTGCTGAATCTTAAAGAACAAGAAATTAAATGGCAGAAACTTAGAATGCAAGAAATGTAAATTGTGGAATCTTAAAGTTCAAGAAATGTAAATAGCTGGAATTGTAAAGGGAATTGGGGATTGGATTTATAGAATTTAAACAAGGAAAAGTAAATTGCATCAAACAGAAAAGTAAAAGAGGTTTGGATCAAATCGGATCTCAGAACAGAAAAGTAAATGAACATTAAAAACAGTAAACAGAGAATGTAAAATTGGGAAATCAGATCTCAGGACCCAGAGACTAGAAAACCAAGTCTAGATCTCAATGCCTTCCTAGATCCAACAAGAACAATTGCAAGGGAATTGTAAATTGCAAGGAAAGTAGATGAAGAGCAATTAACAGAAATTAAATTCAATCAAGCAGTAAATAAAACAGAGAGATCCAAGGATGAGATTGAAACAGAATTTCTTCAATTCTCCAACCCAAGATCCAAGACAATTGTAATTGAAATTGAAAGCAATAAAACTAAGAGGAAGAGAAGTGAATTCTCCTTCCCCAAGACTAAGAAATTAAAGATCACTCAATATCCAAAGCTCTCCGAAAACTATTATGAAAATTCAAAGGGAAAGCTCCCAAAAGAAAGCTCTCTGAAGAACTTGAATTCTATCCTATTTATACACTTTCTTCCAATGATCTTCAAGCCTTGAGTTGGGCCTTTGCTCTTGGTGGAATTGGGTTGAAAGAGGCATTGGTTGATTGCTCTTGGAGTTTGAAGAGGAACCAAAACGAACCAATTGAACCGGGTTGGAGTTTTGCAAAAGTTGGACCAAAAGTTTGAGCAAAAGTTAGGGGCTAACTTTTGCCCAAACTTTTCATATCAGCACCCATATCCAGCTGATACCAACGTTGGTGCCAAAGTTAGGGGTCTAACTTTGGCCCCAACGTTGGCCTTACCATGTGCACTTGTGGCGCCAACGTTAGCCACCAAGTTAGGGGCTAACGTTGGGGCTAACTTTTCACTCAAAAGTTTGTGCAAAAGTTTGAGGCTAACTTTAGGTCCAACTTTTTGCTTCCTGGTTCAATTTCACTTATTCCATTGTCTTCTCTTTACTCCTAGCTATTCCTTCTTGCTTCAACCTTTCTCCAAGCTTTCTTCACCTATCATTAATCAACCAAACACATCAAAGCTATGCTTAAAATCATGAGATATTCATTCTTTCATAATATGTGACAATTATAGTATAAAACCTCATGAAATAGCATGAATTCATACATGGTTGATTCAATCAAGGGAAACATGAAAATCTACCTAATTGGCTTGCTTAGAGCTCAAGAAAGTGCATAATTCTAATGAAAACAAAAGAAAAAGACTAGTTAAAATAGGCTAAGATGACTTGTCATCAGCATTCTCTATATTGATTTCTTAATTAGCCGACTTCTGCCTTTACGTCAATCACCATCCTAAGGAAAGCCTAAACACCTGGAGTAAAGATAACTAACTTAAAGAAGGATATTCAATCGTTTGAATAAGAGGAGGGCAAATCTCTCTATGATACATGGGGGAGATACAAATCAATGTTCCAGAAATGTCCCATTCAACTGTTCACCCACTGGGTTGAGCTGGACATCTTTTATGACGGACTCCTTGATGCAGCCCGGATGTCCCTGGATCATTCTGCAGGTGGATCCTTACACATGTTGAAAACGCCCAAGGAAGCTCAGGAACTCATTGAAACGGTGGCTAATAATCAATATGTATACATAGCAGAAAGACCCAAGGAAGGAGTAGAATCCAAGAAGAAATCTGCCATGGACACACTCCTAGCTCACAATAAAGCAAAGACTGAGCGATTAGACCTCTTGACACGACAGCTAGAGAGCGTGCATGCATTCACAATGAGCCAGCACAGCATAGCACAAGAGACTCAAGTGTCCCTTTAGAGTGTGCCAACAAAGCTACACCAACTGGAGACCAAGCAAGAAGCTAAAGAATGCCAGGCAATTGACTTACGAAGTGGCAGACACTGACTATCCCATCTCAATAAAATATTGCACCAAAAGAAGAATGCGCAGCGTCCCAAACTAATTCCCCTGGTGTTCAATGCCCAGGAGGGAGCAGCATTGGTGTTCAATGCCAAGAAGGGAGCAATGCTGGCGTTCAATGCCAGAAAAGGACAAACAGTGGCATTGAATGCCCAGATAGGGGAGGCCACGCATGTGCAAGTTTAGGGAACACCTCTCCTAAGCAAGCTGGTAATCCTTCTTCTGGCACTATAGACACTCACCCTGCGACACTCAGAACACATGAGTACAAGACCAAGATGCCATTTCCTCAGAAACTCCGTCAACCAGAAAAAGATAAGCAGTTTGCCCGGTTCGCAGATTACCTCAAGACACTGGAGATCAAGATCCCATTTGTAGAACCCTCGAACAAATACCCTCCTATGCGAAGTTTATGAATTACATACTGAGCCACAAGAAGGAGTGGAGAGAGGTAGAGACAGTCTTCCTCACTGAAGAATGCAGTGCAGTCATCCAGAGGTCCTTGCCGGAGAAACTTCAGGACCTTGGGAGTTTTGTGATACCCTGTACCCTCGGAGATAGTTGTACAAGGACAGCCCTATGTGATATTGGAGCAAATATTAAATTAATTCCTTCATTACTAATAAAGAAACTTGGGATCCAAGAAGTCAAGCGTACCCACATATGCCTCCAGCTTGCTAATGGCTCTATCAAGTTTCCATCAGGAGTGGTTGAAGACATGATTGTGAAGGTTGGACCATTTGCATTTCCCACAGACTTTGTGGTATTGGATATGGAAGAACATAAGAATGCATCCATTATTTTAGGGAGACCCTTTCTGGCCACAGGGAGGACCCTCATTGAGGTGCAAAAAGGGGAAGTAACCCTGAGAGTTGATCAGGATGAATTCGTCTTGAATGCTATCAAGGCCATGCAACACCCTGACACTCCAGAGGAATACATGAGGATTGATGTCATCGATTCCCTGGTGGAAGAGGTACTAGCAACTGAAAGGCTCGAAGAGGAGCTAGATGACATCCTTGAAGATGCCAAGCCTGACATGAAGGCACCAGCAGAACAGGAGGAGACATTAAAAGCTCCTAAAGTGGAGGATGATCCTCCCAAACTCGAGCTTAATCCGCTACCATCTTTCTTGAAATAAGTGTTTCTAGGAGATGGAGAAACTTAACATGTAATTATAAGCTCTGCCTTAGAGCCACAGGAAGAAAAAGCACTGATTCAAGTGCTAAAGACACACAAAATAGCTCTTGAGTGGACTATAAGTGACTTAAAGGGAATTAGCCCTACTCAGTGCCTACATAAGATTAGGCTCAAAGATGATGCTAAACTAGTGGTGCAACCACAGAGGCGACTGAATCCGGCTATGAAGGAAGTAATTCAAAAAGAAGTCACAAAACTATTAGAGGCTGGGATTATTTATCCCATCTCAGATAGCCCTTGGATAAGCCCTGTCCAAGTTGTACCCAAGAAAGGAGGGATGACAGTGATCCACAATGAGAATAATGAATTGATTCCTACGAGAACAGTTACAGGATGGCATATGTGTATTGATTATAGGAGACTCAACAACACCACAAAAAAGGATCATTTCCCCTACCATTCATAGACCAGATGCTGGAGAGATTGGCTAGACATGCATTCTATTGCTTCCTAGATGGCTATCCAGGCTACAATCAAATTATAGTAGATCCTCAAGATCAAGAGAAAACAACATTCACATCCCCATACAGAGTGTTTGCTTACAGAAGAATGCCATTCAGCCTTTGTAATGCACCTGCAACCTTCCAAAGGTGCATGCTCTCCATTTTTTCAAACATGGTTGAAAAATTCCTTGAAGTATTCATGGATGACTTCTCTATCTTTGGTGATTCCTTTGATTCCTGCCTTAACCATCTAGCCCTAGTTCTGAAACGATGCCAAAAAACAAATCTAGTTTTAAACTAGGAAAAATACCACTTCATGGTGACTGAAGTAATTGTTCCTGGGCATCGGATTTCGAACAAGGGAATATAGGTCGATCAGGCACTATATGCAACCTATCTAAATGAATGCAACTAAATGCAAAGTGATTCTACTTACTTGGTTAAAAATGAATCAATCTCCAAGAACATATATGCACATGTGGGGCTGAGTAGTATGATGAATCATGAATCCTACTAATTCAAATATCAAAATGAAGTTCAAATAGACTGCTCAAGTGTATAGGGTTGATTCACTCAATTCTCTTCTACTCATGCTTTCCAAGATTTGTTTTTCTTCTAACAATCAACAATTATTCAATGCATGCATACATTTATCATGAGGACTTATTCATAGGTTGTAATGGGGCTAGGTTAAAGGTAGGGATGCATATGGTTAACAGGTTAAGTAAGCTTGAAATTTGCATCTTTGATTAGCCTAAGCTCTCACCAAACACATATAACAACCTATACAATTCTAAACAAACCTAACTACCCATGATTCCCACTTTTTCACATACTCATGCATTCTCTTTAATTCACATTCCATAGAGCATTATTATTATTACTTTACTTTGGGGCATTTTTGTTCCCTTTTTATTGTTTTTCTTTTTCTCTTTTTTTATATATTTTTTTCTTTTCATTTTTTTTCATTTTTTTTTCAAACTAAAATATATACAAGAGTATCAATGCATATAGTTTAAACATTTAATGCATGAGCATGTACCCAATTCCCAAAATTTTAACAAAAATACAAAAACACTCTTTTATCCCAACCAATGTTCCCAACTCTCCCAAACTTGAATGATAAGCACTCTCACTAGCCTAAGCTAATCAAAGATCCAAACAAGGTACATTTATTGTTTTTCACATAAGGCTTGTAATGTGCTAAAATTAAGAACAAATTGGTTATGTTGTCAAACTCTCGAGTTAACACGTAAACTCGTACGAGTTTACGAGTTTTGATATCGAATCAAGTTGACTCGGACATAGACTCTATCTTGAGTAAACTCGGCTACACTCGGCTAGACTCGGTCAAACTCGGACAAACTCATGAGTTTAGGACCGAGTTAGTGAGCTTGTGTTTTTTCTTCATTTTTGCTTAAAAAATGTTATTTTGAATCCAAAAAGACACTTTTTTTTATTAGGGTTATGATAACACTCCCAAAGAATGAAAGAAAACTCACTCACAAATCACTCACCTGCGTCGTTTTTCTCAAGTCTCACTTTCTCCATGTTCTGCCGCAGTCATTGTTCCCCGTCGAGCTGCCGCTGTTTGCCTGCGTCTGTTATCTCTGCTCTGATTTGTGCCATTGTCTTTGTGAATTTTACCTATGTTGCCCTCTGCTTTGTATTTCTTCGCATCTCCACTATCCGCAACTCCATAGTGCTATCACCATTCACGAGTTCGACTACTTCTCGTACAGTTCTATCTCTGCTCTAGTTAGCGCCGTCGTGAAATCTATGACTTTTTGTTGCCATTGTTTCGTGATGCTGCTGCACCCTCACCACCGCTGCCTGCTGCACCCTTGCCTTTGATCTGCTATTGCTGAGACTTTGCCCCTTCTTTTCTTCTGTATCCTTTATTTTTTGTATGCCTTTTGCCCTTTTTTTTTAGCCTTTGCTTCTTGATTTAGTTTTTTTTTAATTTTATTGCTTCTAATTTTAGCCTATTGCTTATCGTTTATGTTAGATGGCCAGATGGTTCAACCATTGATGACTGATTAGTAATTAATTATTTTGATTAAAGTTAATTTGATTATTTGATATTGTTTAATGTTTAATTAAAGATTTAGTATTACAGATTTATAATTTATAATTTTGTGTGTTCTATATTGTATTTTATATACATATACATATACATAATAAATATAGAACAAGAATAACAGGTGAACTCGTACGAGTCTACGAGTAACTCGCGAGTCGGGTCTAGGTTAGCTCCACGAGTTTACCTAGAAATTTGCTAACAATGGAAGATAAAAAGTAGGCTATTTGGGTAAGTGAGCTCAATGAACAATGACCTCAATCATATAAGTGCATTCATACACAAAATAATGGACATATAGAATCAAAAAAATCCAAGATTACAATCATAGAAAGAGAATAATGCACACAAGAATGGAAACAAGTGGTTATATGATGTAACCATACAATTGGGTTCAAAACTCACATGCTTGTGTTCTTAGCTCAAAAACCATGTTCCGAAATAAATTCTTTCAAGCAAGTTCAACAAAAAATTTTTCAATTTGGTAGGGTGCCCTAAAAATAGTTTCTTGGAAAAGAAATTATCACCCTAACCAAGTAGTCTTAACAAGAAAGAAGTGGTAAAATATGTACAAATTCTAACTAACATGCACCCTATCATGCAATGCAACAACTAGCTAATATTGGTGTTGAAAAAGAAAATTGTTACCCACAGAGATCGGTCGGACGACCTCCCCACACTTGAAGATTGCACCGTCCTCGGTGCATGCGAAGAAGAGCAAGGTGGACTGGTTGCTACAATTGATGAACTTCTTCAAAAGGTTGTGCGGATGAACTTGTTTATGGCCCCATTTTGAAGCTTTTCCTTTTCCTTTTTTGGTGGCCAGCCTAAAAGGAGAGAAAAAGAAAGTGAATTAAGCCTATAACAAAGATATTAAAGCAAATAGAACATAGGCAGTGGCTAATGCCAAATAAAAGTAGGATTCTCACTACATATTAGCTACGCATGTAAGTGAGAGAGCAATATAGGCAAAGGGCATATAAACTAATACCTGATGCAAGAGTAAAGTCAAAGTATAAGTGAATAACATGAGGAGCATGTTGAGCATCAAGTTCAAACAAGAAAGAGTGGGTCATGAAAGACAATAGAAGTTCATATCAATGCACAAAGGACGCAAGAGTCATAAAAGATTAAGCATTGATTTAAAAGTTTTATAACCCAACAATATCGAACAAGTTAAGAAGCACCAAGATTAACCAAGAAATTCTCAACAATTGAGTATGAGAATTCAATACCATTATTAAAATAAAAGACTTAGAAAAGAAAAGAAGAATTAGCTATAAAAACAAAATTAAAATGCAATGAATGAAAATAAGTAAATGCAACAAATAAAAGAAAATGAAAAATAAGAAAAAACGAGAAGTGGAAATTTGAAAAGAGAGGAAGAGAGAAAGTAAGAAAGGAAGAAGAAAGGATAAGAGAAGGAAGAAGAAAAGAAAAAGGAAAGAAGAAGAAAGGAGAAAGAAGAAGGAAGAAAGAAGAAAGAAAGGAAGATAAGAAGAGAACAGAGCAGAAATAGGGGAAACAGGGCATGGAGGGCGACGCGTGCGCATCTGCGATGCGTACGTGTCGGTAGGCAGGGTGGTGGATTGACGCGTAAGCTTCGCCCACACGTACGCGTGGATTGCAGAGAGTACAGGTGACACGTAAGCGCCATCCACGCGTACGCGTGGGTCCAGATTATGCGATTCGCACAAACCCAGCACCACTCCAGCACAACTCTCTGATTTTTGTACCAGGAGTTCAAATATGGCGGACGACGCGTGCGCGTTGGCCACACTTAGGCGTGGCGCGCACTTTTTTTTTTTTAATATATGAAAACAGAAATAGGGCACTCTCCTATTCTACTAACATTCTAAAACAACTAAAATTCAAATTTAACAACAATTTTTTTTTGGGTTTTAAAACATTTTCAAATACAAAACAAACAAAACTTACACTTCAAGTAAAACACTACTCAAAAGGCACAAATCCAATCAAACAAGCTAACAATCAAAACACCAAATAAACAAGAATATGCAAAGAAGGATACTACCTAACAATGGCAACTCAATGCATTCATTGATTATATATACAAGAGAATGGAAAGAGTTTACCATGGTGGGGTGTCTCCCACCTAGCACTTTTAGTTTAAGTCCTTAAGTTGGACTATTTGGAGGCTCCTTGTCATGGTGGATTGTGCTTGAATTCTTCTTCGAACTCCCACCAATGCTTGGATCTCCATTGTGCTCCAAGATTTCCAATGAGTTGCACCAAATCTTGATGGAGTCCTTCACAAGCTTGGAGCTCCCAAAGTTGATCCTCATTGTGCGATTCGGGATCCCAAACCTTGTTTTCACACCCATATTCTAATTGATCATCATGGTTCCACTTGGGTGGTAGACAAGCCGAATTCTCAATGAAGCCTCCAAACAACATCCTAGACCCATGCAATTTGGTTCTACACCAACTATTGCTATTCAACTTTGAGCATGCAACCATCATGAACTTAGAGTGATGTTTCCAACCACTACACAACTCTCTCCTACTCTTAACTCCACAAAGAGCTTTAAGTTGACCATCATTTTCAATCAAACCATATTCAAGTGAGAAAGTAAAGCTTAGGGATAAGAATTTTACCCACTTGAATGTTGTGTAGGATGGTGACTTAGGAAGGGATATCTCCAATGGTTTTGCAAGTGTCATTCCCTTATACTCTTCCTCGACTACCTCCACCTCTTTGCAAGCTTCTTCAATTTCAACCTCTTCCTCTTAGTAGCTCTCTTCCAATTCAATCTCTTCTTCATTGCTTACCAAGGGCATGAGAGGTTGTGCATCTTCTTCTTTGATCTCAATTTCATGTCCAATGGGGGAGGATTCAATTGTAGATAAGAAATTCTCAATGATTGAATCTATCTCTTGATCAACCTCCTCAAAGTCTTCAACTATGATATGCTTTGGAGGTTGCGTACCCTCCTTAACATCAATGTCAAGCTTCTTGGAAGAGGGCTCTATGATTCTACATTCCCATCGACTTCCAACATCTCCTAGATCTTTAATCACTCCTTCCTTTTCAATCATCTCTACCCTCTCCTATTGTTGTACTCCTTGCTTCAACTCCTCTTCTCTACCTTGAAGCACCAAACTCACTCCCTCACTATGCTCTTTGATTGTTTCTCCACATTCAACAATGGGAGTGCTTTGATCGCATAGACTTAGGCCGGAGGAGACCATGTTGTGAACGACTTCTACCACGGTGGCAAGCACGGCTTCTATCTTCTTAAACTCCTTTTGTGTATCTTCTTGCCTTTGGAGGTAAGAGCTAACATCTCTTTGTTGTGCTAGCTTGAAGGCATGGAGAGACTCATCTATTGGAGGTGGTGTTAGAGAGAGTTCATTATTTGGGAAAAAGGGCTCATAATTGGAAGGTGGTTCATCTTGGTAAGGATATGGAGATGGTGTATATTGAGGTGGTTCTTGGGAGTAGTTGTGTTGGAACTGTGGTGGCTCCATGTATGGTTCATATGGCTCATAAGGTGGTTGGTAGGGTGGATAAGGATTAGGGTCATATGAAGGTGAATGGTGGTAAGGGGCTTATGAGTATGGTGGTTCAAAACAATATTGAGGAGGTGGTTCATAGGCATATGGTAGTGGTTTTTGACAACCACAATGAGGATCACCACATCCTTTAAATTGATATGCATTAGGATTGGAGTTATACCTATAGGAGACCAGAGGAGGTTGTTGCCAAGAAGGGTGATCAATTCCTTGGGACTCCTTCCACCTTTGATTGTTCCATCTTTGATGCATATTGTCATTGTAGCTCCCATTTCCTACAACATAATTTGAACCAAACTCATAGCCAAAGGGGTGAGAATTCATAGTAGCAAAAGAGAATAAAAACAAATACTAATAAGAACTAATAAAAACTAACTCCTAAAGCAAGCAAAAACTAACAAAAAAAAAACATATTAACATATATACAATAGCCAATAACATAACACTATTGCAATTCCCCGTCAACGGCACAAAAAATTTGATAAAAAAATTATTGTCGGTCTAGAAATTTCTCTTAATAGAAAAGGAATTTCATCGTTGTAAGCATAGTTCCAAACTAACAAATAACTCTTAGTCAAATTTTAAATATATTGGTTGTCACAAGTACAAACCCCAATGAAAATTAACCAAAGTATTTAAACATCGGGTCGTCTCACAAGGAATCGCAATGAAGTGCTCAATTATTGGCTATGAAGGAAACAAGGGGGTTTGATTTGTAATTGGCAAGAAAAGTAAAAAAAATAAACAAGAAAGTAAATGATAAGAACTAATAAAAAAAAGGAAAGGAACTCTTGGCTAAGACATGGGAATTGCGATCACCATCCTTGTCTACAAACTATGTATTAACAATTATGAGGAACCGAGCTCATTAAGTATACTTCTATACTTGGAGTATATCAAATAGCTTGATCAACATCAATCCATAAGTCCTAACCTAGCTACTAATTGACTTAGTAGTAGGCTAGTGTCAATGGTTATCAAATTAACCACATAGGGTTCTCAAATCACCAATTTAATGAGACCCAATGACTCAAGGTCACTCAATTCCCTTAGCCTAGGCCAAGAGTAAAGAAAACTACTCAAAAGCTAGTGAAAATATTTCATCGAACACCTAGAGTGCAATAAAAGTAAACATCATAAGTTGTAAGAATTCACAAAACCCATAGGCAAGAAATCAACAACAACAATGAAGATAAACATGAAAGAGACATGGAAACATAAAATTGCATTAAATGAAAATCAAATCCAACAAGAGTTCATCAACATCAAAATAGGCAACAAAATAAAGCGAATAACAAGTAAAACTAAGGAAGCAAGGATGTAGAAACAAGAAATTATGAAGAAAACAAGATGAGAATAGAAATTAAACCTAGATCTAAGATGTAATTGACCTAAGAACCCTAATTCTAGAGAGAAGAGGGAGCTTCTCTCTCTATAAAACTAAACTACATGATGCTACCCTACAACTAGGTGCCCCCCCTTTTCCCAAGCTTGAATTCTGCATGAAATAGCCTTAGGAATGAGTTGGATTTGGTACTGGGCAACTCAGAAATCGCCCTCAGCCTTTTCACTTTAATGAGGTCACGTGCAAGCCGCGACGCGTACGCATGGGCCACGCGTACGCGTCATGTCACGCGTACGCATTGCTTGGACAACCTCATTTTCACACATACGCATCTGTCACGCGTGCACGTCGATGTATGCACTCCAAATCCATGATTTTTCATGAATTGTCCACTTTGCATGCTTTTCTCTTCACTCCTTTGATCCATTCCTAGCCTTTTCAACCTGAATTCACTAACAAATACATTAAGGCATCTAGTGGAATTAAAGGTGAATTAAAATTAGCAAATTACAGGCCTAAAAAGCATGTTTTTACACTTAAGCACAAATTAAGGGAGAATTACAAAACCATGCTATTTCATTGAATAAATGTGAGAAAAGATGATAAAATCCCCTAAAATCAACACAAGATAAACCATAAAATCGGAGTTTATCAATTACCACCACCTACTAGTGTTAAGGCAATCAGAAATTTCCTAGGACATGCAGGTTTCTACAAGAGGTTTATAAAAGATTTCTCCAAAATTTTGAAACCCCTGTGCAATCTCTTAGCCACTGACACTCCTTTTGTTTTTGACAAGGATTGCCTGCATGCTTTTAAAACTCTGAAGGCAAAGCTTATCTCTGCACCTGTCATCTCTACACCCAAATGGGACCTGCCATTAGAACTGATGTGTGATATCGGTGATTATGCCATTCGCGCAGTTCTGGGGCAGAGACATGATAAGCTCATGCACGTCATCTATTATGCCAGTCGTGTTCTAAATTATGCGCAAAGGAACTATACCACCACAGAGAAGGAATTAGTTGTAGTGGTCTATGCAATTGACAAGTTCAGATCTTATTTAATCGGGTCTAAGGTTATTGTCTACAATGACCGTGCTACTCTCAAGTACCTTCTAGCCAAGCAGGATTCTAAACCAAGATTGATAAGATGGGTATTGTTCCTTCAAGAATTCGACATAGAGATCCAGGACAGAAAGGGATCAGAAAATCAGGTGGTGACCATCTATCCTGAATTGAACCTGCAGCAGGGACATCCCCACCCACTACTGAGATGTCCGAGACCTTGCCTGATGAGCAACTCTTTGCAATATTGATGCGTGAGCATCTTCTCTATCTTTTTTTAGTGAATTTGCATTCAATTTGTTGAGTTTAATCAAGAATTAATTATCTTTTAGCCACTATGGATGCTACTTTGAGTCATGTGCAATTCTATTTATTTTAGGTGGCATTCGGCTGGATTTGATGGAGTTTCTGCAGAAAAAGAGAAGAAGGTGAATGATACTGTCAATCCTGACCTCTCTGCACTCAAACCTGAATATCTCAAGCTATAGAGATCCAATGAATGTGATTCTAGTGGCTTTGAAAAGCTAACTTCCAGAGCTTTCCAACGATATATAATAGTCCATACTTCTTCTCCACCAAGCCAGCAAGGGTGGCGCCTAACTTGAGATTTCTCAAGTTAGGCACCAAGACAAGCCATCCACATCAATCCAATGCAGCCAAGGCTACGCCTTCTCAAGTTAGGCGCAAGGCATAACCATAACACGCAAGTGATACTCATTCACTTCAAGTAAGGCGTATGAATTCTTCAAGTAAGGCGCAGCATCATTTAAGTGTACTCCAAACCATGTGGCCATGCTCAAGTTTGGCACAAGGTATCCTTAAGTTAGGAGCAACACTTGAGCTTGGATAGCCATTCCTCACTGCATCCCTCAAGTAAGGCGCAGCTCCATGCCAAGTTAGGCGTGCATTCCTACGAAGCTAGTGGTCCCCATTCATCAATTGAAGATTCACGAAGATTATATTTTAATTCTGTAAACTTTATTTTATTTAAAAATAGGAAAATATATTATTTAATTTTTAAAAAATATATTTTACATTAATTAGGATTAGATATAAAAGGGAAAAGAATCAGCCCTTCGGGCTCTTCTCTCTCCTACCTCATTCCGCACTTTACAGTTTTTCAAAATCCTTGTTTTCTCTCTGAACCATGAGCAACTAAACCTCCACTGTTAAGGTTAGGAGCTCTGTCTATTGTATGGATTGATACTATGATTTTTCTATTTTAATTCATGTACTGATTTATATTCAAGAATTGTTTTCATTCTTTATCTTATGAATTTGGGTGGAACAGAAGTGTGACCCTTTTTCTTTTTGAGTTCTTGTATAACTTGGAAAAGCTCTTTACTTGAACAACAGCTTGAAAACATATTCTCCTAAATTTCTAATTATCTGGATATAACGGGATACGTGACATATAGTCCTCTTATATTTGGGTAATTAGGATTTCTGTGGCATATAAACTAGAATTGAACTTCACCCTCTAATTGGATTTAAGTGACCAAGGAATTGGCAGTTGATGAATGTTAGAGAAGACTAAAAAGGTCTAAGGAATTAGGGTTTAGTCACATATAGTTTGCCATGAATTAAATCTTGCATGATTAAAATAGTTAGTAAGAAAAGTCAATCCGGAAAATAGATAACTCTGAAGCCTTAACTGTTTCTCCATATATTATTCTCCTCAATTTACTGCTTGCTGTCTTAATTTCTAAATTACGTTTAATGCTTTTGAATACCAAAACACTCTTTTCTGTTTGTCTAACTAAGTAAATTAATCAACCATTGTTGCTTAGTCCATCAATCCTCGTGGGATCGACCCTCATTTACTTGAGGTACTACTTGGTACTACCCGGTGCACTTGCCGGTTAGTTTGTGGATTCAAAATTCTGCACCAAGTTTTTGGCGCCGTTGCTGGGGATTGACTGTGATCGATAACTACTTGTTTGATTGCTTAGATTAGATAATTTTTTATAATTAGTTTCTTTTAGCATTATTAATTTTTATTTTCCATTTCTTTTTGTTCCTTTAATTTTTCTCTTTTTTTTTTCGTTACCCTTCCCCCATCCCCTGTTCTAACATATATATAAAAAAATAAAAAAAAATAAAAAAGAGAAGAGAAGAGACTTTTGTTCTTTTCCTATTATTTATTCCTCTTTTAATATTTCATTTTTTTATAGGCGCCTCTGCTTTAGTTTTAATTATATTTGTCCCTAATTTTCGAATATTGCAGTATTTGTTTTTCCTTAATTTCTGAAATTAAGTTTGGTGTTCCCTAGTTATTTTTATTTTAATTTTTCTTCTTTATTTAGCTCCATAATTTTAAAATTTTTTTCCTAAATCTACTAGTAATTTTCAAATTTTATTTAATTATTTTATTTTATTATTTTACAGAGGTTGCCTTACTGGGAATTCTCTGCATTGTGACGTAGAGAATCCAATCTTTTCTTGTCTTCTGTCTATTTATGAGCAGGAACAGGGACAAGGAACCTCTGTTAGACTTTGGTCCTGAACCTGAAAGGACTTTGAGGCGGCGTTTGCAATAAGAGTTTACAGGCTGTAGAGTCCACTATGGATCATAATAATGCTGCTAATGCCAATGTGGCAAATCTAATTGGGAATGAGGAACCTAGAAGAGTGCTTGGCTCTTACACTGCTCCTAATGCAGATCTTTATGGAAAAAGCATTGTGGTGCCTCCTATAGCTGCAAACAATTTTGAACTGAAGCCTCAGCTTGTCACTCTTGTGCAACAAAATTGCTAGTATCATGGACTTCCTCAGGAAGACCCGAATCAATTTATTTCTGATTTTCTGCAGATTTGTGATACTGTGAAGACCAATAGAGTAAATCCTGAGGTATACATACTCATGCTCTTCCCATTTGCTGTGAGGGATAGAGCAAAACTATGGTTAGATTCTCAACCCAAGGAGAGTCTAGATACTTGGGACAAGGTTGTCACTGGATTTCTGACTAAATTTTCCCACCTCAAAAGCTTACTAAGCTAAGGGTGGAGGTTCAAACTTTCAGACAAAAAGAGGGTGAGACCCTTTATGAAGCTTGGGAGAGATTTAAGCTACTGACTAGGCAATGGTCTCCGGACATGTTCTCTAGATGGACTCAGCTGGATATCTTTTATGAGGGTTTATGTAAAATGTCCAAGATGCGATTGGATAATTCTGCAGTTGGTTCTTTGCACATGAAGAAGACACCAGGGGAGACTATTGAGCTTATTGAGTTGGTTGCTAACAACCAATACTTATATTCCTCCAACAGGAATCCTTTGCACTCTGAGACCTGATAAACCCCGTTTTCAGGGTTTATCTTGTGATGAATTTAGAGTATTTTATCAAACTATTTTCACATTTATTCAATAAAATAGCATGATTTTATGATTCTTCCTTGATTTGTGCTTAAATGTGAAAACATGCTTTTAGACCTTTAATTTGATAATTTTGATGCACCTTTGATTCCACTAGATGCCTTGATGTGTTTGCTAGTAATTTCAGGTTGAAAAGGCTAGGAATGGATCAAAGGAGTGAAGAGAAAAGCATGTAAAATGGAGAACACATGGAAAAGCCAAAGAATTGGATGAGCTCATGGACGCACACGTGCAATGTACGCGCACGCGTGGATCGCGAAAACTTTAGGGACGCGCATGCATGCTGTACGCGTACGTGTCGGTGGCCACACGTGACTTTTAAGAGGAAAACGTGCCCAGTGAATTCTGAGGAGCTGTGGGGCCCAGTTTGTAACTGATGAACGGATCTTTTCTAGTAAAGAATTTCACAAAAGTAATCACGTTGTAAGTATAGTTTCTAAACCAACAAAGAATCTTTTCATACAAAAATTTGTTTGTCACTAAAGCAAACCCAATAAAATAAATCGAAGTATTTAAACCTCGGGTCGTCTCTCAAGGAATTGCAGGCAGGTGTATTTATTATTGGTTATGGAAAAGTATCTTTTTGGGTTTTTGAAAGGTTGAACAAGGAATATAAATGATAAGAAAATAAACTAATAATTAAGAAAGCTCTTAGTAAGGTATGAGAATTAGAAGTCCTATCCTAGCTGTCCTATCCTAGCTATCCTTATCAATTATGATGAGAATTGTTCATTGCTCCCACTTAATTAACCTCTACTATGGAGGAAAGTCAAGTGGATGAAATAATTTTGATTCCTCAAGTCCTAGTCAACTCCTAAGGAAAGACTAGCTTTAGAGGGATTCAAATCAACTAGCAACTTTTAATTATCAATCAACAAAGGAGTTTGATAACTCAAGAGTCTCCAATTACTCAACCAAAGCCAAAAGAAGAGAAATCTACACTAAAATCTAATCAAGCATTCTAAAGAAACCAATTGAAAGCATCAATAACATAAATTAAAGAAAGCAATCATAAATATGAAATACCTCAACTTGCATTAAATAGAGAATCAAATCTAACATGAGAATTCATAAACTAAAATAGCAACATAGAATAATCAACAAGGAAAATAAATAAACTAAAGTGCTAAAATAAATAAGAGTGGAAGATAAACTAATTAAACTAAGATAGAAATCTGGAATTGAGAACAACTAAAAGGAACCCTAAAACCTAGAGATAGGAGAGAGCCTCTCTCTCTAGAAAACTACATCTAAAACCTAAATTTATGTGAATCAAAGTTGTGTGAATGAATGTATGTGATTCCCCTACTCTGCAGCCTCTAATCTGTGTTTTTTGGGCTTCAAACTAAGCCAAAAACAGCCCATAAATTGCCCCCAGCAATTTCTGATACGTCCAGCACGTGGCTCTGTCACGCGTACGCGTTGTTCACGCGTACACGTCGATTGAACTTTTGCAAGGTCACATGTACACGTGATTCACGCGTGCGCATCGCCTAACAGCATGGCAACTATAACAAATTATATATTATTTCGAAGCCCCGGATGTTAGCTTTTCAACGCAACTGGAACCGCTTCATTTGGACCTCTGTTGCTCAAGTTATGGTCGATTTAGTACAAAGAGGTCAGGCTAGACAGCTCAACAATTCCTTCAATTTCTTGTATTCCTTCCACTTTTGCATGCTTCCTTTCCATCCTCTAAGCCATTCCTGCCCTGTAAACCGTGAAATCACTTAACACACATATCATGGCATCGAATGGTAATTAGAGGGGATTAAACAAAGCAAATTTAAGGCCAAAGAAGCATGTTTTCAATCATAGCACAAAATTAGGAAGGAAAATGTAAAACATGCGAATTATATGAATAAGTGTGAGTTTAGTGGATAAAATTCACTCAATTAAGTACAAAATGTACTAGGAAATAGTGGTGCATCAAATCTCCCCACACTTAAACATTAGCATGTCCTCATGCTAAGCTCAAGGAGACAAAAGAATGAATTGGGGAAAGTAAGACTCATGAGATGCAATCTATGCATGTGAATGCAACTATATGCTAAAATGTTCCTATCTACTTAGTTAAAAATAAACAAGTTCTGCAAGGCAAAAATAAATCAGATTCCACTAATTCAAATCACACAATAAAAGACAAGTAAACTTGTAAGAAGATAGCTCATGAAAGCAAGGAACATAGAATCAAGCATTGAACCCTCACTGGTAGTGTATTGGTGCAAAATTTCTAACCACAGACTAACTAGCAAGTGCACCGGGTTGTACCAACTAATACCTCAGGTGAGTGATGGTCGATCTCACAAGGATTGATGGATCAAGCAACAATGATTGATTGATTGGCTTAGTCAGGCAAACAGAAAAGAGTGTTTGAATATTCAAAGAGCATTAAACAGTCGTGCAGAAATTAAAATAGTAAAGTAGATAAGTTGGGAATAAAATATGGAGAAAGCAGTTAAGGTTTCAGAGTTATCTATTTTTCTGGATTAACTTTTCTTACTAACTATTTTAATCATGTAAGATTTAATTTATGGCAAACTATATGTGACTAGACCCTAATTCCTTAGACTTTTCTAGTCTCCTCTAGTTTTCATCAACTGCCAATTCCTTGGTCAATTAATTCCAATTAGAGGGTGATGATCAAATTCCAGTTTATATGCCATAAAAACTCTAATTACCCAAAAATAAAAGGATTGTATGTCATGTATCCCGTTAAATTCAGATAATTATAATTTAGGAGAATATGTTTTCAAGCTGTTGTTCAAGTAAAGAGCTTTTCCAAGTTATACAAGAACTCAAATAGAAAGAGGGTCATACTTCCGTTCCACCCAAATTCTTAAGATAAAGAGCGAAAACAATTCTTAAATTATAAATCCATACATTAATTAAAATAGAAAAAGCAATAAAATCAATCCATATAAATAGACATAGCTCCTAACCTTAACAATGGAGGATTAGTTACTCATGGTTCAGAGAAGAAAATAAAAATTCTGATAAAATGTCTTTTGGTAGTTTGGAATGGAATAATGTTGAGCTGTGCTGGTATAAAAAGTTAACTAATTCCAATCCCCTTTTATATCTAATCCTAATTAATTTAAAAGCTATCTTCTAAAACTAAAATAATATCTTTTCCTATTTTTAAATCAAAATTAATTAAAGCAATCAGCATGTCTTCAATTGATGGATGGGGACCACTTGCTTTGTAGGGTCCACGCTTAACTTTGAGTGGGCACAGCCATTCTTGTGTGAATCTCCCTTGAGTCTCTACTATCCCCTGGCTCTAGTCTGTGTTTCTGGGCCGAAAACTGGGTCAAAACACGGCTTGAAATCACCCCCCGTTTTCTGCATTTTCTGCATGTCGTGCATGTCCCACGTACGCGTCAGTCACGCGTACGCGTCGATGATCTTCTTTGCGTATCACGCGTACGCGTCAGGTATACGCACGCGTTGCTATGTAATTTCGCTTTTCACGCGTGCGTGTACCCATAAAGAGCTCCAAATCGCGCGTACGCGTCAGGCACACGCACGCGTTGCTCCTCGCTGGTCAGCTCCTTGGTTTCTTCTCTTTCTCTACAAAAACTCCATCAAATCCAACCGAATGCTACCTAAAATAAACAGAAATGCACAAGACTCAAAGTAGCATCCATAGTGGCTGAAAGATAATAAATTCTTGATAAAACTTAACAAATTAAATGCAAATTTACTAGGAAAAGATAGGAAAGATGCTCACGCATCACAACACCAAACTTGAATTGTTGCTTGTCCTCAAGCAACCAAAATAATATAGGCTTAGAATGTGAATTTTCATGAGAAGGAGAGTACGATTAAGCTCATGTCTCTTCTTATAGTGGGGTTTACAACAGCAATCTTGAATAGTTTTGGCATCTCACTCTCCTTTGAATCAGAAGGATGTTAGTGTCGTTCGGAAATAGAATCCGGATAATATTATGAATTCTCTAATCTTTTGTAACTCAATTTAACCCTTGAACACAACAATTTTTCTTTTCTTTGGTGCTTTGCACCTTGAGCCTAATCGTGACTTTAAATGTTTTATCTAAAGTTTTACTTGACACAGAAACACCACAAGCACTTAACTGGGGAACTCTTTTGAAGTTTTGATTTTTTTTTCAGTTACTCCCAGACAGTGGTGCTCAAAGCCTTTGGCATACTCTTGTTGATTGCAATTGATCTCGACTCTAAATGTTTTGTCTCAAGGATTACTTGACACAAGAACACCACAAGCATGTAACTAGGGAAACAACTCTTTGAGCTTTTAATCATGTCTGACCTCCCTAGTCATTGATGCTCAGAGCCTTGGACCTTGCTTTTATATATATATATATATTTAATGATGTTTCTTTTGCTTCAAGGATTAAATTTTTGTTTATTTCAGAGAAGTCATAATAATTCTCTAAATCCCTGTTCCTTTTACATCAACATTCTTTGATTCAAATTTAAATATGCACTGTTCATGTCAAGCATTCGGAATCACAGAAAATACCACCACATTTAAGTGAATAAGACTACTCTAAAATAAACGCAATTTCTCATGCAATATATCACTTAATTTTTTTCTTTTTCTTTTTAGATTCAAGTTCAGTGAGTGGTACATGAGACAAATGACAGAATGAAACTAATTCTAAGAACTAAAAGTACTAATGACCATGCAGGCAATCAAAACAACAGAAAACATAAAACAACAAAAAAAAAGAACGGAAGAGAAATAGAATGAAAGGAACTCAACCACCTCAGTTATTCTAGTGGCCATCTCATTCCTTCATGAAGAGCATTCATCTCCCTTTGGTGCTATTAAAATAAGCAGAAAAGCCATAAGCGTAGCGACAAAACCAAACTTAAAGGTTTGCTTGTCCTTAAGCAAATAAGAACTGAAAACAAAGAAAAACAATTATTATGATGAAAGAAGAATAAAAGGATAAAAGAACAAGAGAGAATTAGGATTGGGGGGTAGATGATTTGAGATCAGGTGCTGAGGGATTTAATTTGGGCGTCGCATGCGACGCGTACGCGTAAGGCACGCGTACGTATGGATCGCGCTAATTTCAAGCAATGCGTACGCGTCAAGGATGCGTACGCGTGGGCATGGTTTGTGCGAATCGCACGAAGCCAGCCGCACGCACGCACAACTCTCTGCTCGCGTGGTCTGGGAATCAAAATTTTCAGATGACGCTGACGTTAAGATATTTGCCAGTAAAGAAGTTCATAAAAATAATCGCGTTGTAGATATAGTCTCTAAACCAACAAAAATCTCTTCGTGCAAATGTTTTGGTTGTCACAAGTAACAAACCCCTTTAAAATTGATAACCGAGTATTTTAAACCTCGGATCGTCTTCTCAAGGAACTGCAGGGAAGTATGTTCTTATTATTGGTTATGGAGGTTGTAAAATCGGGGTTGAGAGTGAAGAGTAGATATGACAAATAATTTAAATGACAATTAAAATAAATAAATACTGTAAAGCAAACTTTTGGCAAGGTAAGAGAAATTGGAAGTCCAACTTAGTTATTCCTCTCAACAATAGTGAAAGTTGAATCTTAATTCCACTTAGTTAACCTTTACTAAAGTAAAGGAAAGTCAAGGGACTAATTAGTTTGACCTTCGAATCCTATTTATTTCCTAAGAAAAAGTTAGGATTATTGAAGTTCAGTTTAATTAGCAAGATAACGATTATCAATTATGCTGAGTTTAAAAATGTTGAGTTACTGATTTCTTAACCAAGACCAAAAAGGAAAAAAGTAAAATTATTGGAATAAAAATGTTCTTAGATGGGAAGCAATAATAACTTAAATTAAAGAGAACAATAATAAACTGAAATACCTCAAATAATCATTAATTCAAATAATAATCTGTAACATGGAATAATTCATAAGCCAATTGGGCAATATATAGATACGAATAAAAGCATTAAAGTAAAAGTAGCATAGAAACATAAATTAAAGTAAATACTAAACCTGGATCGAGAGTTACTCTTAAAAACTAAGAGAAGTCCTAAATCCTAATCCTAAGAGAGAGAGGAGAGAATCTCCCTCTCAAAACTAAATCTAAATCATGGAAAATAATAAAAATGCGAGCTCTCTCTGAATGGATGCATTCCCTCACTTTATAGCCTCTAATCTGTATTTTCCGGGCCGAAAACTGGGTCAAAAACAGCCCAGAAATTGCCCCCTACGTATTCTGGTACGTTCAGGTCGCGGACAAGTGACGCGGAGGCGTTGTCCACGCGGCCGCGCGGATTGAAGTTCGCAGATGCGACGCGTCCGCGTGAATCACGCGTTCGCGTCACCTAGCATCAGAGAAACTATGACATATGATATCAAATCGAAGCCCCGGACGTTAGCTTTTCAACGCAACTGGAACCGCGTCATTTGGATCTTTGTAGCTAAAGTTATAGCTGTTTGAATGCGAAGAGGTCAGGCTGGACAGCTTAGCAATTTCTCCAACTTCTTGTATTCCTTCCACTTTTGCATGCTTCCTTTCTATCCTCCAAGCCATTCCTGCCCTGTAATCTCTGAAAACACTTAACACACATATCAAGGCATCTAATGGTAATAAGAGAGGATTAATAATAAGCAAATATAAGATCAAAGAAGCATGTTTTCAATCATAGCACAAAACCAGGAAGGAAAATGTAAAACATGCAAATGGTATGAATAAGTGGGTAAAGAGTTGATAAAAACCAGTCAATTGAGTACAAGATAAACCATAAAATAGTGGTTTATCAACCTCCACACACTTAAACAATAGCATGTCCTCATGCTAAGCTCAAGAGAAGCTATAAAGATGAAGAGGAATGGTAGGATGTATGAAATGCAATCCTATCTATATGAATGCAACTACATGCAAAATGTTTCTACCTACTTGGTTAAAAATAAATAAGTTCTCCAAGACAAACATAAATCAGATTTCACTAATTCAAATTATACAATAAAGGACAAGTAAACTTGTAAGAAGATAGCTAATGAAAGCAGGGAACATAGAATCAAGCATTGAACCCTCACTGGTAGTGTATATCACTCTTACTCTAAGGTGTCTAGGGTCAATCACTCTACTCTTCTCTAGTCATGCTTTCTAAACCTTGTTCTTCATCTAACCAATCAACAATATTTAATATACCAATGCAAACATCATGAGGTCTTTTTCAAGGTTGTAATGGGGCTAAGGTAAGGGTAAAGGTATATATATGGCTATGTGAGCTTTATAAATTGAATCTTTAATTAACCTAAGCTCTCACCTAATATACATATACTCTATATACTTTTAAATTCATGCTTAGCTACCCATAATTCTCACTTTTGTATAATTCCCATACTCATGTACCAAATTTTTCTTTAATTTTTATCACATGTGCATTGATCTTTTATTAAACTTAATATTGGGGTAATTTTATCCCCTTATTTACTTATTTATTGAGTATTTTTGGATTTTTCTCTTTTTTTTCTTTTTTTTTGTAGAGAAACAAACATAACTTATCAATGCACATGGATTTTCTATTATTTTTCTATTTTGGTTTTTCATGAGTAGGTTCCCAAATTCCTGATATTCAAATAAATTAGAAACATTATACTTTTCCTTTATTAACCCATGTTCCCACAGTTTCCCCACACTTAATTAACACACTATCTTAAGCTAACCAAAGATTCAATTGGGATAATTAATTTATTTTTTTCTTAAGGCTAGTGATGTGGTAAGATATAGAACAAATGGGGATTTCAAGGCTCAAAGTGGCTAACAAGGGTGATTTAAAGGGTAGGCTTATTTGGGATAAGTGAGCTAAAATCAAATAATGGCCTCAATCATATGCAAGCATGTAAATACACTAAATATTGGACATATAGACTGAAACAAAGTAAAGATCACAATTATAGAGAAGTAAACACACAAGAATACAATATTTATGGTTAAATAATGTAACCATGTAAATAAGCTCAAAATCTCACAGGTTGTGTGTTCTTTGGCTCAAAAACCATGTTCCAAATACAACTTCAAACAATTTTAACAAAAAATTTTTCAATTTAAATTAGTGAAATTTTTCAAAAATAGGGTCTTTAGAAGAATTTTATTACTTTAACCAAGTAGTAACTAGATGCATAAAATCAAACAAATATGCAAATGCAACAACTAATTTAACAAAGAAAATTAAACATTGGTGCTAAAATATGAAGTGACTAACCCATGGAAGTCGGTATCGACCTCCCCACACTTAAAGATTGCACCGTCCTCCGTGCATGCTGAGATGTGCAGGTGGACGGGCTGTTCCAACTGATACTTTTCTTCAAGGATTGTGCTGATGGACTTGTTTGTCTCCCCATGTAAACGTCTTCCGGTTCCCTTCTGGTGGCCATCCTGAAAGAGAAAAGGGAAGAAGAGTAACCCGAAAATAGAGATAAGAAAATAAAAGAAGTATGGGTGGGTTAATGCCAAATGATAAGGGTCTCATTTACATGGAAGCTTCAACATGTAAGTGAGAAAATAATAGAAGCCATGGCATACCAGTGGTGCAAGATTTGAAACATAAGGGAGGAGAGTGTGGGTAATGAAAGACAGTATAAGCTCATGTCAATGCAAAAAGGAATACAAATATCATAAAAGATTAGCATTGATTTAAATAATATTACCCGATAGTGTAAACAAGTCAGTAAGCACCAAATAATACCAGAAAAGACACAACAGTTGAATATGAACAAGTGACACCAATGGAAAAATAATAATTTTAGAAAAGAAAAGAAAAATATGCACACAATTAAAATGCAATGAATGAAAGTATTTAAATAAAATAAAAGAGAAGAAGAATGAGAAGGGAAAGAAGGGAAGAAGAAATAAGTAAGAAAGGAGGGAGGAAAAATTAGGTTTGGAGAAGAAAAGATAAGATATTTGGCAAATTAGGATAAGTTGTGCGGCGCAAGCGACGCGGTCACGTGAGGCACACGGTCGCGCGACTTGCACTTATACTGATTGACGCGGTCGCGTCGGTCACGCGGTCGCGTGACCCGTTTTATGCTACTGGCGCAAGGACAGCCTCGCTCTCGCACAACTCTCTGTTCAAAAATCATTAATTGCCAAATATTGGGTGACACGATCGCGTGGGGCACGCGATCGCGTGAGTGGGCACTTAGTAGGATGTGACGCAGCCGCGTGGGGCACGCGGTCGCGTGAGATGGACTGCGCGTCCAGCGCCAGTCCAGCACCACTCTAGCACAACTTTCGGCTGTGCACCATTATTACGTCGAAATCTTGGTCACGCGGCCGCGTTGGGCACGCGGTCACGTGGGAGGCCAGTATTCCCACTCGACGCGGACGCATCAGTGACGCGGTCGCGTGACTCTCTGTTCGTTTTTATTTTCTCCCCTCTCCTTGTGACACGAATGCGTCGCTGATGCGGTCGCGTCGCGTTGCGTTTTTTTTTAAACTGAATGCAGGATGCAATGCTTAATGTGAATGCTATGCATGATTTCAGGTTCAATAAAATAAAAATAAAATTGAAAAACAAACAAAACAAAATAAAATTAAAATTGCAAAAAGAACGATCATACCATGGTGGGTTGTCTCCCACCTAGCACTTTTAGTTAAAGTCCTTAAGTTGGACATTGGAAGGGCTTCCTGTTATGGTGGCTTGTGTTTAAATTCATCCAGAAATCTCCACCAGTGCTTGGAATACCAGTAGCCTCCGGGATCCCAAACTAGGCATGTAAAGCTTCTGAGCAGCTTCAAACAGAATTTCAGGCTCCCGGGGTGACGAATGTCAGAATAGATTCCAAGATCCCAAGCCTTGTTTTTAAATCCGCCTCCGT
This sequence comes from Arachis ipaensis, assembly GCF_000816755.2. NCBI lineage: Eukaryota > Viridiplantae > Streptophyta > Magnoliopsida > Fabales > Fabaceae > Arachis > Arachis ipaensis. Next base: position 99,330,171 of record NC_029785.2, on the reverse strand, counting down.
CTTGATCTACATGTTTCCATTCAGGCGGTTTAAAGAGTAGAATCTCACCATGGTGACCAAACATTCTCTGTGATCCATGCAATTGAGCATGATACCAATCCGTGTACTTCGAGGTGAAGCGTGGAACCTTATTGAACCTTGTGCACCAACTCTGAGTACGAGCCATTTCCCTCTTACTCTTAAAGCCACAAAGAGCTCTAAGCTGGCCATCTGTTTCAAGCAAACCATATTCAAGTGAATAAGTAAAGTTATAGGTTAAGGATTGTACCCACTTGAAGCTTGTATTAGGTGGTAATGGCCTTGGGATAGGTGTTTCCGGTGGTTCTGTAAGTTCTACTCCCTTGTGCTCTTCTGTGAATTCCTCCACTTCTTTGCAAGGTTCTACAATTGTATCTGTGTCCTGGTCAAAGTCTTCTATGTCTTCCTCATCACTTGAGTCATAGATTGGAGGTTGAGAGAAATCTACCTCCGCATCGTCTTCATATTCACTTGGGGAAGATTCTTCGACCTCAAAGAATTCACTTGCGGATGCCAGTTCATTTCTAAGAGAATTTGACTTGTGACTATCATCATCAAGGGAATTTGTGTCCTGGGTTATTCTGTCTGATTATTCATAAACGACTTGCCTTGGGGATTGCATACTATCCTCCTTAGCATCAACTGTAACGTCCTTGACGGAGTTCTCCTCAG